>NC_092205.1:45449173-45642250 GCF_043381705.1 Parasteatoda tepidariorum | reverse complement strand
TTTTATTTTTTTGTGATGTAATCATCATACAGTTTTGATTTAGCTAAATAAAAATAAATAAATTACAAATAAAAAATTCCCGGATGGTTGACAATGTGAACATACTCAATAACTGGATAATTTTTATTCCAATTCAGCAATAATTTATGTTCTGATAAACAATAGTTTTTATTAACAGTTTAATAAAATTATATTTAACAGTTTAAATTTCATTTAATGCATGTATGTTTAAAAAATTACTTCTTGGCATATTAAGCAAATTCTTCAAATCAAAATCAAAATCTTGGCATATTAAGCGAAGAAACAAGCCTTTAAGTTCAGTGTTTAGCATTTGATTAATTAAAAACTATTAATGCAAAATATAAGTAAGTCAGATAATTTTACTAGAGGTAATCTGAAAAAATATTGCTTTGAGCAGATGCTATTTTAAATTTGGGAAATTGTTTTCATTTAATACTTGATTATATGCAAAAAATGGCCCATTTTTCTTGCATAATAAGTTTTAGTTATATACATTTTGGATACAATTTTCAAATATGTATGCAGCATAAATATGTGAAATTACAAATCGATATTTTTTGTGTTTCTCTTCTACTCATCAATTGTGCTTTGATAGCATTTACATGCACGTTTTCAACCGTATAAAAGTAATTGTTTATATTTTTTAATGCAACGCATAAAGTACTAGTATATATATATTTCTTTCAATCGAAACAATGTAAATCGTAACAACCCGTGATCAATCAAAAATGTCTTTAAAAAAATAATTCTTTTATTTTCTTCTTCCTTTTTCTTTTCTTTATAAAGTGGCATTATAGTGCCACCAACAGCTTTTTGACAGCTCATCATTTGCATTTGAACTGTCAGTGCAGGTAGATACCAAGTCCACTAGAATAGATACCTTTCTTCAAAACTGTAATTTTACATGAAGAAAAGGGTGTATTCTGCAAAGAAGAGGGCGTAAGTGTGTTTAAAGGTAGATTTCCTGGGGAAAAAACTATGTAATCTCACACATATGTTTACGTTCTTTACTTAAACTTGACAAACCCTTTTGAAAATGGTGTAGGCTATTTTATTTGACATTTATCTTTTTAAATCGGAAAAGTGATTAAGAGACGTTGGATTACCTTCTGTAAAATTACATGTTTTTTAAAACGTTATCGTTGTTTTATTCTAGTCATGTTTTAACAACAATAATCAAAATACACCTCTAGCAACAATTTTACCTTGGCCCCAATTGGGTTCAAAATTTTCTCAATATGGGTCTTATAAGAACATGCAGTGAGGGACCAATATTGGGATGTCTAGATTTTTTAATATTGGTTCTAGAATGGCCTATATAGGACCTACAATGGCCTATATAGATACTATATTGACTAAATAATGGTTTTAAAATATGCGGTAAATCTGACACTCCTATGTAGGACCGATATTGGTTGTAAAATATTGGGTGAATCGGACAATTCTATATAGAGCCAATATCGTAAAAATAATGGCCCTTTGAACCCTTATTGAGCCAAGATTCATGAATATTGGCCCAATGAGGGCCCAAGTTATTTTGCTGCTAGGGACACTGAGAAAAAGTGATGTCAAAACTACCAGAATATGGTAAATTCAACTGTATTTCTGGCTCTATGTGGACACTGAAAAGCTCGGTAACGCTTTGGTAAAGATTTTGATAAAATTAACAATAAAATATAGTTTTATAATATGCAATGAAATTTGGTAAATGTAATCAAATTTAATAATTTTACCTTAAAACATAGCATAAGAAGTATTTATTTGATTGAATTTACTATTCAGTTTTGTATTTTTTACTAAATGTGTGGTAATGAGAACTATAATTTTGAAAACCAGAATTTCCGGTAAATCATTACCACGCGAACGGAAAAATTACCGTATGAACAATTTAAATACTGTGTATTTTGCTTTTAAATACCAGAATCATGTTTTTTATTTATTTATTTATTTTTACCAGAGATGTCATTACAGTACAGTAATTTTCCTAGCATTCTTTTCACCGCGCAACGCCTCACAAAATTACTTATGAAACAGTAGGCAAATCTTTTTTTTATCAAAAAAGAACTATGAAAACAGTTAGGAACAGAAAAAGGGAAAATTCAATTGACATTTGTTCCTAATATTGGAACTAAAAACGCGATTTGCTTTCGATTAAACAAATCTGTGATTTTAAATAATATGGCTGAAAAAAATTATTCCTATGAGAATATTATTTTACTCATAGTTTCACATGAAAATTTTGTATTTCAAAATTATTATATCTTGTTTCCGCTGTATTAGTTTTTAATGAAAAACAAACAATGTATCAGTATGTATTAGTTTTCAATGAAGCAATGTATTAGTTTTTAATGAAAAACAAAGACGCAGAAATAACTATGAACTTTAAAAAAGCTTCAAAACTTCTAATCAGGATTTCAAAAAATCCCATGTTTCAACTGTAATGTTTTAGTTTTTGATGAAAAACAACGAGACAGAATTAACTATGAACCTTAAAAAGAGATCGAAATTTCGAATCAGGATTTGAAAAAATCCCATGTTTCAACTATAATGTTTTATTTTTAATGAAAAAAAAAGACAGAAATAACTGAGAACCTCAAAAAAAGCATCAAAACTCTTGATCAAGTTCCAGAAAACTCCCATGTTTCCATATAATGCTAATTTTAATCAAGATGCAATAATTTTATTTATTTTTTGTCACAATGTCAAATTTTTTCAGCTTCCAAATTGTACATTTTCCCAAAAGAAATGCAGAAAATAACCGACATGAAAACAGGTATCAAGAGCTAAATAATGGGTTCATTCACAATCAATTTAAAAAGAAATTTGTTCTGGAATTATTAGTACTTAAACTACAGTTCAAACTAACTTGACAATTTCAAAGATGTAGTAGTTTATTTAGAAGAAGTTTCCCGTCTCCAATTTCTGTCGTAATATTGACCGAAGATATCTAATTATTGTTTGTATAGCTGGTAATTGTTTATAACACTTGCTCCTATTAAAGTTTTAATGGCAACTACATAAAGTTGTAATATTTTATGAACATTAACAACATTTTGTACGGGTAATATTGGTAGGTGTATCGCCACTTGTTGCTTCCTGAAATAACTGGACTAATTTTATCACACTTAAACGTATTACTACTTTATTTTGCCTGAATACCTATTAAAAGCTGTTTTGATCACATTTTTATAGGTCCTAGGAAGTTTATAATACGTACTACTGAAACAGATATTAACTAGTGTCCCTATCTGTATTGCACTAATTAAATTAACTATATACTAGTTTTAAGGTTGAAAATATTTGATTTATCGTTAATTTTTTTGTCTTAATAATTAAAAGCATGAAAAGTTTTATACACATATGCCTTGTTTTGCAGTCACATTGATTTATATCATGTATTTCTTATACGCTTTAGTTTTAACAAACATTTGCTTGCTAATTATTCACGTGTAAAAAAGCAATGCATATTAATTGGTCAATATCTTTACAGATAATAAAATTTCAACTGATTATACTAAAGTAAACTTAATGTTATGTACCTAAACAAAGTTTTTAATCATATCTTCTTAATAGGTTTCAGGTAAAATATAAGTTTGCATAAAAATTCTAAAAGATTAAAAAAAAAATTTTTTTTTTTAAACTTTACCTTCCAAACATTGCATTTTTGAGCATGAAAGATAAAATCTAGTTCCCATATACAAATTGATACCTCTGAGACTACTGGGTCGGAGATTGATCGTGCTCTGGTTCAGGTTAAAACTACGATCTGCGGATGGATGGATGTTGTGTGAATGTGTCCTCCCTGTAAAACGGGATGTGAAGCGTGTATGTTGTCTCCAGATAATCCTTAGGGATGCTTCCCAGACCGCTGCCATTGTGCAGATTTAGTGCGACGTAAATAAAAGAAAGAAAGAAGGCTAAACTGTGTTTTGTATTTATATTATCTAAAAAAATTAACAAAAAACTTACAGCGGCTACTTTTTGCCAACTTTCAATTTTAATTAAATTTTACATTTTTTTATTATCGTCGTTGAACAGCTAACCCAATTTTGAGTTTACGACTACTAATGCTCAAGTACGTAACCTTGTAATTTTGATCTCAATTCAGGAGATAAGGCAATTACTGGATCAAGTATTGGCAGACTTTTTGATGGAATCAACCCGCATTTGCGTTACATGGAGAGAAAAATCACGAAAACCTCCCACCATTAGCCTGACGGCAAGGGGTCTCTAACCCATGATCCGTCTACCACTCACTACGTTTTACGTCAACTCTGTAGTCAGTGTGAGTGGGGTGCAGAATTCGTATCGGCCAGCCATCGCTGGGATTTGAGCCCGGTTCACCTGATTGGAGGGCGAACGTTTATCACCTGAGCCACCAAATCTCTATACTGAGTATCTGTTTTTTTTTTTACAGTATAATCCAAAACATAGCAGCGAAACTTAACTTGAATCCGCCGGAATTTCTCTCTTGTGGAAAAGGTTCAGAGTCAGAGCGTTGTTCCGACCTAGAATAATGGTTAATTATTCATTTCCAATGGAAGCTTGTTTACAAAAACAATTCTATTATATCTAAACTCTCATTCGAAAAAAATGCATTGATAGAGTGCATCATTCAAAAAATACTCATTACAAGATAATCATTTGTAAGTCATTAACTACTAATGATTACTGCAATGACTTAACCTAAAAACTGACTGTCAAATTGATGTAAATAATTCATCATCATCAATCATAATAAAATCGTTTTATAATTTTGAGTTAAGTATAAAAGAACTAACAATTTACGTATACTCTCTGAAATCGTTTCTACTTTAAACCATAATTTTGGTACCTTAATCATATCTGGGGCTAATTAGTTGTTAAATTGAACCACTGTACTATAGCATCTTGTAATCAAGTTTAGGAAGTTCAATTAGAATTTAAGTAGATAGTTAGAAGTAGTTAGAATTTCAGTTAGAATTTTCATTCTCATTTTCATAGACGTAACTCATTTAAAATTTTCATGTAATGTACGATCCTGTTCTGAATAAAATAAAAAACAATTACTCGACCCAATAATTATAAGCATATTTTTACACTCAGTTAACATTTCGATGGTGGTTTACAAACTTTATTGAATAGCGAAAGGAATTTTTTTTTTTGTTATTTAATTACTTAGGGAAAAAAATCTGGTAAAATTATCGTACTGCATGGTAATGACATTTATGGTTTAAAAAATTCTGGCAATTCTGGTTAATAAAACATAAGTAGGCAGTACTACTTTAGTAATTTTTCCGCTCATATAGTAACGGTTTATCAAAAATTCTGGTTTTCAAAATCATAGTTCTTATTGCCACACATTTAATAAAAAATACAAAACTGAAAAGTAAATGTAACCAAATAAATGGTTTTTATGAAATGCTCACTATAAAATTACCAAATTTTATCGCACATTATTAAGTCATATTTTATTGTTAATTTTACCAAAATTATTACCAAAGCTCTTTGGTAAAAATTACCGAGCTTTTTGATGTTCCCATGGACCCAAAAAAACGGTAAACTGAGGCATATTCTGGGCAGTTTTGATTTTTTTTTCTCAGTGTATTAAATTAAACAAAGTAACTTTTTCAATTTAAAATCTTAACTTTATATTGATTATATACAATATAAAAAGAAACTATTACAATGAATGTTTTTACCCATTCTTGATTTGATTTTTGTGTTTGAGGTTTTGCTTTTGTTTTTGTATTTTGTATATTTCGTTTCTTTCTGTATTTGCATTTTTCTTTTCTCTTGATCTCTGTACGGCGTTAGGATAATGTCTGTATCATCTGCTGCATTTGAAATAAAAATTTTAAAAAAATGTTTTTACCCTTAAGAATTAAACATTACTACTTTTTTCTTAGTATTTGCTCTTAGTTTTGTTCAAAACTTATTCTACACATTATATCATACCTGGAAATAATGCTTAAAAATCTCTCTTTGCATAAATATATCTAAATATACTGAATAGTAGTTGACCAAATCACCTGTTTCTTGAATTATAGACTTACGCATAATGTTCTTTACATAAACCGACTAATACTTACAACAATGATCTACGCACGAGTGTAGATTTAGAGAAATTTTTGTTCAAGTGACAACCGGGAAGAATTGTAATGGACGGTTAATCTTTGTGTTAAGTTCTGAATTAGTCATGGTTGTGAACGAAACTCGATCCTTGTCAGGGATCAGCAATGCATTCTCTGTATTAACAGTATTTATGGTGTCCTCTTTCTGTTGAGCAATTTATGCATCCTTTTATAAGATAAATTGAAGCTTTCACATATCGAGAAAAGACACGGGAAACGATTTTAGAAGGGTATTTCAGAGCTTTCTCTCAGGGAAAAAAATTTAAAAAAATTTTAAGTGAGTTTAGATCTAAAAAGAGATTTAGTTTTAACTTATTCTGTCTTTATTAAAGCTTTGATTTAACTATATTTCTGAAAATAATTGTATGGACTTGGAAACCAAAAAATGACTCAAATATTTCTAAAACCAATAAACTTAATAAATAATAAATAGAAGATTAATGATTTGGCGAGATTTCTTCTGTGGTATGAAAACTACTTAAATCAATCAATAGTTATCAATTTGTGTGTATTTTTTTAAAGCAAACAATGTAGCGTTGGAGTATTTTTCAATAATTAGAAAGTTGTATCAATAACGCTTTTTATGTATTTCTAAAACTGATTGTAAATTTTCATTAAACTCTTTTTCACAAAACTGATGAAAGCTGACTCAGTATAGAGGGCGCTGGCTAATGAATGACAAAGCTAAACCTAGGTGGTGAAAAAAATTGTTAAAATTTGCGAACTGACATTTCTGGTTATAAGAGATCCATAATTTTGGGTAATAAAACCAAAATATGCGGCATTTAAAGCATTCATTTGGTAGCGGTTTACCGGAAATTTCGGTTTTTAAAATTACAGTTCTTATTATCATAAACTTGGTAGAAAACTTAAAAATGAAAAGTAAATTTAATCGGATGAATTGTTCTTATATCATGCTCTAAAATAGGATAAAATTAACATTTTTACCACATTTACCAAATTTAATCACGCATTATAAAATCATATTTAAGTGTTAATTTTTCCAAAACGCTTCGGTAGAAATTACCGAGTTTTTGGGTAATCCCATAGAGCAAGAAACGTTGTAAATTTTGCAATATTCTGGTAGTTTTGACCATATTTTTTCTCAGAGTAATTGTCATGAATAATTGTTAAGAACTGACGGCAACTATAAAAGAAGCATATTATTTTCTAAAAATCCTCATTCCATGTAATGAAAAAGCTAATAATGATAATGACAAAAAAGAAAAGAAAAAAAAAACAGCTTAAAATACTCAGAGCAAAACTATTTCTCTGCATTGGAGAAAATTATATTTTTGTGCAATTTAGTATATCTCATAATTTCTACGTCTCTTATAATTGAGATAATTACAGTAATTGACTTAAAAGAAAAGAATTGTTTTGCAATGAATGATTATTGATTAGTATATGTTTTACTTCATTTTACATTTTTCGAATTACGTATAAGTAGTTAAATTAAGAAATTTCGATTGCTGTACACTGTTTGAAATTTCTCGGGAAAAATGGCTAAATAACAATTTATTTAATTGTTTTTTTACCATATTCAAACAAAACAGTCAAAAAACCATAAATAAGATTGTATTCAAGCTGCTAACTGTTACAAAAACCGCCTATTAACTGATTTCACCTAATACGACTAAATAACCAGAATTTTACGGCACTAACTAGGATTACCTGATGGAGTCATTTAGTTCTTCGCAGATAGGTACATATTATAGCCTAGAGGGCTACTCTGTCAATCTCATAACCGACGAGGGGGGGGGTCGTGTCCCAGCTTTGACACAATAATATTTTCTCCATTTACATGAAGAGTTTCTAGAGTCCCGCACTATTCGATTTGTGATGCTGGACTATTAGAATACTACACTTTTCTTCATGCATAGATGGCAGCGCCATAGAGCTGCTAAACTATCTCCAAGGCCCAGTTAAATTTTTTATGGTTTTGATTGTTGTTGTTGCAATTCATTTATGTCGTACTAGATCTGCACAATGGGCTATTGGTGATGGTCTGGGAGACATCCCTGAGGATGATCCGAAGACATGCCATCACAATTTTGATCCTCTGCAGAGGGGGTGGCACCCCCGCTTCGGTAGCTCAACGACCTGCACGCGAAGTCGAACACTTTACGGTAGAACAGTTTAACGAGGACCAATACCGCACACCCTCGATCCTTACGCAAACTGATCCAAGTGGTCACCCACCCGCACACTGAACGTAGCCAGTGATGCTTGACTTCGGTGATCTGCTGGGAACCGTGTCTTAACGATCAGTCCACTGCGGGACAACTATAAACGTATAAATTTGGTGACGTGGACCACACGTGCTACCAATGTTCTGTTTTGAAACCACGCAGTTGTAAGTGGTGGAAACACCGTATAGTTTTGTATTCATGGTTATTTAATCATATTAGTTGTACACGGTTTCAAAACCGTGAAAGTAAAACAAAAATCTTTACCTTAAACTTTACGGTTAATTAGATGGATAGACCGCTGCCAGTTATTTTACCATAATTTCAGAATGAAAATTCTGTTTTTGTTGTTGTTTCTAATGTCACTTGCCACACGGGCAAGCCTTCTTGGTGAAACCGAGTAATTTAAGGCATAGTGTGCGTTTTTTGTTTTTCAGTGGCGCCATCTATGGCCAAGAATTCGACTTCTGACACACTATACGTCGCACCCGTTAATAGGGCGGACCCATTCATACAACCATTATTTCATCCACAGATCGTAATTTTGACCGGAATCAGAGAACGATCGATCTCCAATCCAGTACCCCCAGAGACTCGACAGATTTAACGTGCATCTGTCACTTTACTACACGGGGAGTCTTCGGCCGGCGGGATTCGAACCCAAGAACTCTCGGACATTGGCCCAGCACCTTAACGACCGGGCTATCCCGGCCTTATGAAAATTCTAACAGTGTGAATGAAATAAAACTTCTCTCTGGTAAGATAAAAGACCTTTAGCTAATTTGTTTATGATTTACTTAAAAATGTTGGTTTTAGTCCGATTTTATGTTGCATTTAGGACAAAGCCTGAGTTGGCTTCCCCCGAAATTAAAAGTTCGGTCTTTCACAATCACCTCAACTACTGTGCCACACATTTTAGTACAGTTTCTTCAAATATGTTAAAAACAAATTTATATGACGCATAAACAAATTAAAGAAAAATGGGACCGTCACTTTGTTTTAAACTGTTTATTATTTGTTTATCTAGAAAACTTTCATACCGTGATGCGTGCCATTATTAAAACTGACATTCTTTTCTGCAATCATAATTTTATAATTCTTATTCAATTTTTCTACCTACATCAAGGTTTTTTAAATTACTTTCTAAATAATTCAATCGAATTAACGTGTGAATTTATTTATATCTTCACAGCATGAGACTTACTGAACTTAATTGGCTGAGCTGTTAAACTGGCGGCTTAACCTTGTTGTTCAACTATATTATGAAATTATAAGTTCAAGGTTTTGGATATATGGATGAGGAAATAATAAAATACGTCGAGAATTTGACGTTTTTGCACTCGGGAGGTCTTTTGCGCATCTACAAACCTGCTTTTCACTTATTAGTCAAACAGTGCTATTTCAAAAATATTACTTCATTTAAAACGAAGTAGTCAAGGGTTTTGAAATTAAGTTTAAAAGCCATCACTCTCTTTTGAAATATAATTAGCTTTTGACTTTCAAGTTTGATGATTAAATGATAATTTATAATTCAATTGGGGGAGTGGTTCGCCAAGTTATTGTAAATATTAGTGAAGAAAAATGTAGTTTGAATAATTCGATAAATGAGCTAAATGCACTAAAAACTTTTAAATCGTAAACAATTTGAGTCGAAAAATGTAACATTGAGGTAACAAACTAAAAGGAACATCAAAGTTTTAATCTACATTACTATAAGGGATATATATATATATGTTCAAGGTTTTGGTATATATATATATATATATATAAATATATATATGCACAAATAGTAAAATAATATAGAAAAAGAAAGCTATAAATGAAAAAAAACAACAGTCTTCCTCAAGACACATCTATTGGTATACATTTTAATGCAATATTTCTGAATAAGGAATAATTATCAGAAGATAATTACACACACACACGTATACTTAATTCTAGATGTAGCTACAGAGAAAGGAATATGTTTTTCGTACTTACACAGGCAGTCAAGTTACTCGTCCTATTATACCTAATAGGGATATTTAGTCCCATATCACCTGCTCAATCAATTAAATTAGAACGTTTACACCTTCCCATCACGGATAGGAAACGTAATAATATCTCCTTGTAGGACCTCCCACGATGCGCAGAAAAAATAAAGCAGCAATGTGTACCTGTAAGGCATGAGTTGTTACATTCACATTTGATCATCAATCAAATGTTTGAATAAATGTTTCATTTATATAAACACTTCAATGACTAGATTTCAGTTCTCTTTCTTTGCCCATCTGTGTTAAATACAGTTTCCAAATTGATTAGAAGTAAAATAGAATTTCCAGAGTAAGAGTGATTGAAAGCATTTAAAGTGTCATTCCAGCTTGTTGGGTCTCATAACGAGTACGGTCCAGATCAAAAGATGCCGCAGTCGGAAATATTTCACATGAGCAGTATCATTCTCTCCTTCCTTTGCAAAGATAAAGGAATATGACAGGAGAATGATTGATTACTTTGAAGTAAAAAAGCTTAAGAATATTTTTAATGGCGAAAAAGGCAACCAATTAACATTGAATTTTTGTCTTGGAATTTGAAGCACAAAAAATTGTTTAAGATACTTTAGAATCACAAGACTGATTCTTGCAAAATTAGTTGATATGAAGAAATAAAACTTGAAACTACAATATATCAAATGGAACTGTAATTAATTTTTTTAAAGAAAATTTACATCTGTGACAATAGTTGAATCATATTTCTTTTAATTTAAAATTGCAGCTAAACCATAACAATGTGTAATCAAACTAAATTTCATTAAATACGTACAGGAGTGATGGAGATAAATGACAAAATGTGAAATTTTTCTCCTAAGTTTTGACATTGTTGTACTTTATTACCTTTTTCATACACAACGGAAGAAGAACAACGAAGCAAGATGTAAAATAATAAAAGGACATTGAATTTTTCNGACTCTAACGCTAAACGTTAAAGAACTCATTTTTGTTAAGTGTATTTCATTAATACCTCACAGCACATGCACCTATAAATACCATGTAATTGTGATGTTGTTCTAAAAGGCCAAACAAGATGTTGGCTGCTGTAAAACGGCACATAATATGTAAAAGAATTTTATGATTTCATAAAGTCGAAGCAACAAATCGTTAAAGTTTTGTTTTTGTCCAGCTATTCTATTTAAGAGAGGCAAAAGAGAATGACTTCTGCTAGACACTTGCTACAACAGCATTACCAGGAACAAGAGACGTGCACTAGATGCTCATGTAGTTGAAAAGTGAATCATCAAAATTGGAATGCTTTCTAATTTTCACCAAAACCAAGTGTATGACTTGAAAAGCCACTGTTTTGAAGAGGAAATGGAAAACATGATTGAGGAGTATGCGGTCGGCTCTTTATTCATTGTCCCATACTGCGGAAAAAAAGAAGTCACATTTATATGCGGCGCAAATCACTTTGATAAACAAAGACGATTTAGATGTTAAAGTATTTAAAAGAAGATGGGACTAAAATTTATTTATGCATAAATTTCCTGAGAACGAAGATAAGAAGTTACATAACTAGTAACTGCAGTAAGAAACTGCATTGAAGTAACTGCATTGGCAAGTTAGATATAAAACCTCTTCTGAGACAACCTAATTTTCAAATTGTTGAAATCTTAACTGATTCTTACGTAAATATTAATTCTGCTTATCTGTTACATTCAGTTTATCATTTACATATTGATAAAACATTTTTTAAATGAAGACTTTCTTCCACTAAACTTTGTGTCATTCCGTCACGGTCATTCCGTCACAGCAAATAGATGTTAATAACTGCTAGCCAACCTGAGGTTAATTTTCCAAGTTCATGATTTACATTGCTTACACACTATACTAAAAGTAAAAAATAGTTCAGGAAAATAATAGTTGCAAAATTCACAGAAACTGCCAGTTCTAAGCGCCATGCCAAAAGCTTGGTTGCCAAAATGTCATTCCGTCACACAAGTAAAAAGTTCATAAAATTAAAAATAAAAAAAATACAAAATCCTTTTTTTTTAGTTTATGAATCACATTATACCAATAATAATGATATGCATGAGAAAAAATTATGTTTATTTGAAATTAGATGCATAGAAACTTCAATTAATTGTTATTATGCAAGTCAAAATGTCATTTCGTCACATATGGAATTGCGAACCTTATTCTTTTCTTAGATAACAAANTATATATATATATATATATATATATATATTATTTGTCCTTTTTATAGAAACTAATTTAGTGGTTAATTTCCTTTATTCTAAATACAATATCTCAACTCTCAAACTGTTTTGGTTAAAAATATTGAAAATTTTGGATGATTGTTCTCTATGCATATATCAAGGGAATAGACAACACCGTAAACAATTTCGGATCAAATTATGGTATAAAGTACCGACTCTTTAGGTGCATCATTCGTTTGGGTGCATTACTGTAAAATCCATTTCATCGTAAAATGCATTTTTATCTCAAAATTGTTAACCAAATTTTTATCCAAATTTAATTTTTGTCTCAAAATTTTAAATTTTTTATTATATTATTTATATAATTTGAATGATTTTACAGTAATTACTACAGTAAAAATTATGGTATATCAGAGATAGAACCTAGTAATACGNTAAAATTTGGTAAAATTTTATAATAGGATAAAATTTGGTAAAATTTTATAATAGGATAAAATTTGGTAAAATTTTATAATAGGATAAAATTTGGTAAAATTTTATAATAGGATAAAATTTGGTAAAATTTTATAATAGGATAAAATTTGGTAAAATTTTATAATAGGATAAAATTTGGTAAAATTTTATAATAGGATAAAATTTGGTAAAATTTTATAATAGGATAAAATTTGGTAAAATTTTATAATAGGATAAAATTTGGTAAAATTTTATAATAGGATAAAATTTGGTAAAATTTTATAATAGGATAAAATTTGGTAAAATTTTATAATAGGATAAAATTTGGTAAAATTTTATAATAGGATAAAATTTGGTAAAATTTTATAATAGGATAAAATTTGGTAAAATTTTATAATAGGATAAAATTTGGTAAAATTTTATAATAGGATAACATTTGGTAAAATTTTATAATAGGACGAAATTTGGTAATTTCATCATGATACTTTCCAGCAGTGCTCCCCACCCTTTTTTATCTCCACACCCTGGTCAATATTTGATAATTTTACCGCAAACCGCTGAAAAGTAGGGGGACGTTAATTGTTACATTTTAGACGGATTTGAATTAATAATTTTAATTTAATTGTTTTTAAACATGCCTTTAAAACAAAACAAAAAAGCAATCACGATATGGGTGCGGGTTTAGGTGACGGATCTCAGTTTTAAGATAAGTTTTGCCTACTCTACAAGTTAACCTCTCGCTCATAGAAAGTCGCACAAACCCGTGAGAAATACACCACAGTAAATAAAATAGAAACAATTTAATGTTTCATTTGATCCTTACCCCGATACCGGTCCTCTGCCCTAGGGGTTGGGAACAACTGCTAGAGCATAGCATAAAAACATTTATTCCGTTAAAAAAAAATTTCTTTCAGTTTTGTACTTTTAATTAAATATGTGATAAAAAGAACTGTAATTTTGAAAACCAGAATTTCCAGTAAACCATTACTATATAAATAGAAAAATTGCCAAATGAATGGTTTAAATACTGTATATTTAATTCCAGAATTATGGGTTTTTCTTTTTACCTGAAATGGCATCACTAAGAATTATGGTAATTTTACCAGAATGTTTTTTGCAGCGTGAGCTAAAAAAGTCGGTATTCAAAACTCTTTTGCTTTTAAAACATTTAACACATTTTTGAGATAAAAATTTCAAAGGAAAACAACTATGATAATAATTATATGTGCAGAAAAGAAAATCGAATGGAGTGCAATCGGTAATAAAATTCTCGAGAACATGTATGAAAATAAACCCATCATCTTAGGCATGTGTGTGGCCTGACAACTCAACTCGGCTCTTTTAATTACACACTAATTAAAGGGTATTTCGAGAAATGATTTATAATGTCTGTGGATAAATAATTAGTGAGACAACAAGCATCTATCACTGATTATGTAGGGTTGGTTTTGATATGTATTTTATTTATTGCTAAAGTTTAAAAAGAATCTTTTCTACGATGATGGGCCATTTGCCGACTTACTAGCCACGTGTATCAGAGAGTGGTGTTTTCTATGATAAATTTTATCGTAAATTTAAAGATCAAAATACCTTTAGAAACTTTCAAATTGAACTTAATTTTCATGACGAATACTTTGAATAAAATCTTATGACTTCGAGTTCGAAATATTGGTTCTTCAGTAAGTATAAAGTCACTTTTTTTGTTAAAACAATATTGTTCTGAAAATGACTTTACTTTTGGCACGTGAATAATAGCTTATCAGTTATTGAAAATGATTTCGTTTAATTATGTAACTCACTACCTTAGAAAAAAAATTATTTTAGTTGAAAGTTTCGTTGCATTTTTAAATTGCTTCTGGTTTTGAAAACAACTATATATGTCATAGAGAATACGCTTAATTATACTGTAGTTTATCACTATACCGATATGGAATTCGGTTTTAGTAGTAAGTTTCATTTCTTAATTTATAATTTGCTGTTGGACCCGGTAGCGCAACTTTCTGAGTTAATTTGCTGCACCATATTTATACATAAAAATTTGTCACCGATCCAAACTCAGTCAAATGTAGACTAATATTGTAAACATCAGATTTATCCAAACTTAAAGCAAAATTTGAATTTACAATTAGTAACAAAGAAATGTATGTTAATTTTCAACTTGCATGCTTAATAATAATGCTTAAAAGAAAAATGGAATAAAACCATAGTTAAAGCATCTAAGTAACTAATGGGAAAATATTGATATCATGTTCACAAGAGTTCAGCTGAGGTGGCTCAGGAGATAGAGCACTCGTCTCCCAATTTTGTAACCTAGGCTCGATTCCTAGCGATGGCTTGTCGATATGAATTCTGCACCCGGCTCGCACCGACCACACTATGTGAAATATCCCAAGTGGTTGACTGATCACGGGTTATAGTTCCCTCGCTGTCAGACAAATAGCAGGAGGTTTTGTGGTTTTCCTCTCAACATAACGCAAATGCTGGTTAGTTCAATCAAAAAAACTTCCACGAAGGCTCAAATCCAGGAGTTTCCTTGTCTTCCGGGTTGGGTTCAAAATTACAAGACTACGAAGTTGAGCATTGATAGCTGTATTAAGCTCAGATTTGGTTCAGCGTTAAGACATATCACTTCAGGAATATTGGAAAACTATGGCTTACCTAAACATATATATAGTAAAATTGCACATGCTCCTGTCTAATGGATTGTTCTAGGTGTCAGATTTCAAAAGGGTTAGAGATGATTCCTGATCATTCATCAATGAGATTCGAAAAAATATATATATCTTTATTCTTTCACTTGATCTTTTTTCTATTCGGCAATTTTATTTACTTTAAATAAGAAAAAAGATGGACATTATCTTTCTAGAAGTTCATTATTATTATTATCTATTAATTTATTTCTCTAACGGGCACCAAAAACGGGGACATTTCTATCTAAATTGGCAGAACTATATTTATCCATAATAATTATTCTTATAATTGTGAGTAATAACTTAAATAGTGTAAAATAATTAGTTGTAAAATAATTATTTATTCAGATTCATTTTATTAGATAGTTTAAGTAGTGTTGAATAATTAATTACATGTTAAGCATTTATTTAGAATAATTTTGTATTTTTATAGACATAAAAACTTAGTTACGAAGCAGCACATCACTTAATCAGTCTCCAGTTCAGCTAAAGAAAAATTTTTTTTTTAGAAATTTGATTTTATTCTTCAACATTCACTCCTATGCTTTTTTATCTTTCTGATGGCCCTATTGTAGAACTAAGCCTCTCAAAATAGGCCTCTGTTTTTAAAATAACTTTTTCATTTGAGCCAAATTTCTTTCCCAGGAGCATCTTTTTTAGATCTGCAAAGAACCAGTAGTCGCTAGGGAGCAGATCTGGAGAGTATGGAGGGTAAAGTAATTCAAAGCGTAACTCATTCAATCTAACCATTGTTTTCACCGTCTTAAAACGGGGGGCAATGTCTTGGTAAAGCAGAATTTCGTTTCATCGCATGTGAGACCATTTTTTCCTGATTTTTTTTTCTTATTCGACTCAATAATGTCATGTAATATTCGTTATTGATAGTTTTATCTTTTTCAAGATAGTCGATAAGCAAAATAACATGCACGTCCCAAAATACGGAGGCCATTACCTTGCCAGCTGACTTCTGAGTTTTTGGTCACTTTGGACGACTGTCACCAGCTGCTGACCACTCAGCTGAAAATCTCTTTTCATTTAGGAGTGTAGAAGTTGATCCATGCTTCATCCATTATCACATACCGATAACAGAAATCCCCCTCTTTTTTTTTTATCTCGCTTTAAAAGTTCCAAACAGCGTTCTGAATCGTCGACAGGTTGGTTCGGTGTGAGTAAACGTGGCACCCATTTCGAAAGCAACTTGCGCATGCTCACATTTTTATGTAAAATTGTAGACACACTACCTTCTGATTTCCTTAAGGTGTCAGCTATCTCACGCAACTTTACTTTATGGCCTTACATAACTATTTTTTGATATTTTCTGGAACAATGGTTTGTATGACCTGAGCTCTCAGCACCATCAGTGTCTTTACGACCGCTTATAAATTCTGCATACCAGTCAATGTGTCAATAATCGGTGATTTCCCTGGTGCAGAATCTCCATAACACTTATGAAGCCACTATTTTACTTCAGCAGCATTTTCCCCATCAAAAACAACGCTTAATCGAAGCATGACATTCCTATTGAGTAATGAGTATAGTAAAGTGCGGCGTGCTCTCTGCTTTCGCTTATAGCACTGCGTTTCAATAGGTAAGGCTAAATTTAGCCTAGCAAGATTTATTTGAGCTCTGAGGCTCTTCTTCAAATTCGAGAGTCTCCATAAAATAGTGAGAGAAAAAAATTTATATCCGACATTCTTATTTATCCATTGTTTTAAAAGTTACAAAACTAGGGTCACTAAAAGCACTTGTAACCTCTAAACTAATAATCAGAATGTCATGAAATTTTTACAGTTATCGTTGAAAAATTGCTAATATCTAGAAATCATATGGTTCTGTTAGTGATGTGGGCATTTATGCGTCGGACTGGAGACTTATTCAGTGGTGTATTAATTGCTTAGATTTAATTTTGTTGCTTTCTAAAATGGCTATTGAAATTTTCAACACACACGGCTGGTATGGTGCCGCATATTGCCATATCAATTATTGGTGAATGACCTTGCCTTATTTGAGGAATAGCATATTTACCGCACGATATTCAAGTTAGAATTCAAGAGGTGCGAGAGAAAGTAGTTCAGCACGTGGGAAAGCATTGATATGAGTTTTCAATAATATCTTACGACAGAGAAGGAAATAATTCTAATATTAATAATTCTTCATCAGCATATACAAAAATGTCTGCATGTTTATTGTTGTGTAATACGGATAAATATATTATATTATGTATATTTTATAAAGTATCATAATGTATATTTTAAAATGTATAATTTCTATTTACTTTCACCTAGTTCAAATTCGTCTTAATATTTTCTCTGTTGCACGTATGTTTGATTTACAAACTAATTTTATTTAACGATGTAGTTTACGTATACATTCAAAATGAATGAGTCTTACTCTATATTGTATTTTAAAAATAACTTTATTGATTCTTATGTGTATCTTATTTAACTGTAATTATAAATTTTAATGTTACTGAATAAAAACAATAGTGGTGACTTTTTTACATTAAGTTGTATAAATAAACATTGGTGGAGTTAAACACTAGATTCAATAGTTACGTATGGAGTTACGTATGACGTGTAAAGTACTTGCCACAATTTTTGGCGTTGAGATACGCTAATTTTTTTTACAATGTACTATACCCTAAATGTAATATCTGCATTTCTGAAGAATAAAAATTTGAGTAAAATGTAAGATTAAATTAGTATTAGATCTTAGATGAAGTTTCATTTTAACCATATTCTTCATTCAAATTTGTACTTATTACTTCAATTTTATAAGAGAAAGAGTTGACGTACTTCAATTTTTGAAATTTAGTTCGAAAACTTTTATAAGCAACAATAATTTTTAGAACATAAAATGCAATATAGCATTCCTATAGCTTCGAAATTTTAACCATACATTTCTAAGGTGAATTCTTTATATACAAAACTCTCTCCAAAAGTTTTACTCCACTTTAAAACTCCTTAAAAACCTGTCCAAAGAACTTTTTTTAACTTTTTAATGCGATTGTTATTTAGAAAAACAATTAAGCAAAAACAGTTACTTATTTCTATTAATATTTATTACTAACTTGTAAAAAATTATCGCTTAATCAATTTCTTTGTTATTCTTCGCAATGAAATTTATTTCATTAAATCTATTATTTGTGTGTAAAATTATATTCGATTTTGCTTTTTCTTAGGGAGAAGAAATTTCCAAATCAAAAGAGTAACTTATAGGCTTTTGGATGCCTTAAACTCAAGAAAAAGGACTTAGTTGCATAATGTTGTGGACTCTGACTGAGACGAAATATTTCTTAATTTTTTTCGTTTCACTGATCAGTTTAGTTATTTGTGAAGAATTTTTCCACCGTAGAAATCGTGAAGATAACATCCAATATCGACACATTGAAGATAAAAATATAGTCACATCCACTGAAAAAGCAGAGGTGAATATATAGTTTTATTTAAATATAATTGTTTTCATTTAAAAAGTTTTAGACCATATTTCTTTATTAGTTACAAACATGTAACAACACATATAAAAACTGAAGTACTTTCTTAAATTATTTGTTTTATAGAGATTTGTAAAAAAATAAATAAAAAAAATTTGAAAATAATACTCAGATGTACAATATTGAAATGAGATCTCTACAATCACCATCTTTGGTTTTGGATTAAATTTTTAATTTTTGTTTTCTTGATAATTTTTCCGCACTTAACGTTTTATATTAGATAGTATAATGCCTTTCAAAACAGGAAAAATAAAGGAGTCGTTATATTGGATAAGAAATAGAGCTTGATAATTTTTAGAACATCCATGAATTTTTTTATAAAATTTTTAAAGCAATAAAATTTCTAGTAAGTAATTTAAAATTACATTTTTGTCAGTCTTTAGATCTTTTAAAATCTAATTTAATTACAGTTTAAAATGATGAAAACCGATTAAGGTGACTTTCAAAAAATTCTCTTAAATTTATTACATAAAAACAAAGATTCTTATAAAAAATCTAAAAGCAGACAATTGAATATTGTTTAACTACCTATCAGAAACTGTTAATTGCAGAATTGTATTTGCATAATTTTGACAGAAAAAAATTAGTAGAGAAATTCCGCATGCTTTGTATCTAAAATATTATGCTTGGATCTCAGCCATATATTTTACATGTATCGGAAGATACTGGTCGGGATAGCCTGATTGGCAGGGAGCTGGACTCTCGTTTGTCAGAACGGAAGTTCGAATCCAGCAGGCCAAAGACTCCCCGTTTAGTAAATGGTGACTGGTGCATGTTAAATCTGTCGGGTTACAAAGCCCTCCGTGTTCGTATAACAAATCAATACCTTTGGAGAGATTGATCGTTCTCTGGTTCAGGTGGAAATTACTATCTGTGGTTGAATGAATGGGTCCGCCTCATAAACAGGTGTGACTAAAGTCGAATTCTTGACCATAGATGGCGCCACTGGAAAACAAGAACAATTGCACCCTGTCTGCCACAATGGCAGACGACAACAACAACATCGGAAAATACTGCTAAATAGAGTAAATATCCATCATCAGTTTATTTATGTGATAGTGAAACAAAAAGAATTAAAAGCATATTTAGAATTTTCCCTCCCCGTCTCCACTCTTTGGACAGCAGAATTAAGTCGGAAGAGGAAGAGCCTCTTAACCCTTTGCTTACGGTGTACCATGTTGTACTATCACATGTGGGTCCACATGGTGTACGAGCCGTAAGTAAAAGGTTAGGGACTAGAAACTAGTCCGTTAACATTTTTCACTGATCGGTTTACATGCGTCAATTAGATTTTTTTTTAAAAAAAGCTAATAAAATGAATTTTAAAAAAATTACAACACAAAAAATGTGTGTAATGTCGCAATTATGATGGAATATGCTATTTTGTGACTAAAACACATATCAAAATATTACACCAAAAATCAAACAAATAAAACAGCATACTATCCCTTTACATTGATTGCTGGTTTGGGAGACCAGTGATAATTATTTTATGGTTGTTGATCCTAACTTTCGCGGTCCCTGAACAACGAACGATACCTTTATTTTGAGAACTCCTTAATAATATGCATAGTCATCTTCAGCCTCGATAAGTAAATAAATTAACTCCATCTACTGCATATAAGTATAAAAAACGTAAATATTTAAATAACATGTCCTTTTTTTCAAACCATTTCGCTGTCTTAGGAATTTGAAATTCAGCATCAAGCTATAAAATGTTAGTTTAAAATCTATATTTCAAATTGGTCAAACTTTGCCCTATTTTAGTGGAGATAATCATTTCATTGATACAAATTATTATTATTTATTATTTGTTGTATAAATAGATTAATAGCTCATATATCATTACGGAACATTTTGTTTCAGAGGCAAAATATTTATTTAAACGTTACTTACAAAATATTTATGGAAAAGTCTATTGCACACACAGTTATTTTTGTCGGTTGTTATTGTACATATTTACTATTCTATTTAGTGTATAATTCTTAACAAGAAAATTCTTTGCTCTCATAAGTCAAAATATTATGATTTCTTCCATATCAACTACACTATAGTAACTTCAATATCAACTACGCTATAAATATATGCAAGGAGAAGAAATAAATTGTTAAAACTACCGTACTGCATGGTAATGTAATTTCTGGTTATAAAAAAACCCATTCTGGTAATAAAACTAAAATACGCGGATTTTAAACCATTTACTTAGTAATTTTTAATTTATATGGCAACGGTTTTTCATACATTCTGGTTTGCAAAATTATAGTTTTTATTACCATAATTATAAGTCTTGTTTTACTGCACAAAAAATATAAAACTTAAAAATAAATTTAACCGAATTGATGGTTTTTATGCCATGCTCTAAGGCAGTGTGGTACGCGTACCCCCAGGGGTACGGTAACAGTTTAGCAGGGGTACGCGGTCTTATGTGAAATATCTAGCAACAAACGAAAATTTCAAAACATTTTATTTAAGAATAAAGCTAGCTATGAAAAATTACGATTACGTATTTTTCTATTGGCTATTTTTTGCAGAGAGTTAACAGTTAATAAATAATGGTGTCAACAGCTAGTTGTGATTTTTAACTTTATTGCAATTATTTTAGAGTAAAAAATGCATTCATTTTTTTATTAGTGGTACACAGCGTTACGAAAATTTAGAAAGGGTACACAAAAGTCATAAGTTTGGGAAACACTGCTCTAAGGTATCAAGTTAAAACTACCAAATTTTACCCCCTTTAAAAAATTTTATCACCTAATTATTGATCACATGCATGATATTAATTTTTCCAAAATGCTTCAGTAAAACCTACCGAGCTGCTTGGTGTTCCCACAAAACCATATTTTATTCTAGTAGTTTTGACCATACTTTTTTTCTCAGTGCGATTAGCAATAATACTTAAAATCATACATAATATTGAAGAACCAACTTAACTTAGTTTTTCTCTTTTTAATCAATAAAATTATCTTAATGAAAAATTATTTGAATTACTATTAACAATAATTATTTTAAAAAATTATATTTTTCATTCGATGAAAAAAATTTATTTTTGATGTTATAAATATATTAACAAAATGAATCATTTATGTACATCTACTGCAAAAATAATCCTAGCAACCTACCAAAAACCCCAATCAATAACCACATTTTTAATATGCTTCATAAAGCTTCAATTTTATTATACATTATTTTTGCTCAATTTCAATTTATTTTCATAAACTTTGGTTAATGTCTTCTAAGTGATATCTATCATTTCTATATTTTTTTTCTCTTTTGAGATTTGTATATAATCCCTTATATACCATGAAAAGCTGTTTATTTGAGTAAACATCGTAGAATTAGATGTGCTACATTTCCAACAATGAAAAGCTATATTTTAAGAGCAAAACTGACGAAAACAACTTTTCTAATTTTGTAAGTAATGTTTTACTTATGTAACCATTTTAATCCGTGTTTCGTACATCACGAGAAAAATTTATGCTTTAAAAATTTGTTTCTTCATTATTTTTAAAAGTATGGTTAGCTAATTTAGGTATTCATGAAATAAATGAAACTTTTCTTACTTTCCGGACTAAATTAATAAATGAAGTAAGATAAAAGTACAATGTTAGTGAATTTATTCATGCAAATTATGTTATTCATATATTTGTTTGATTTATTTACTTAAAATTTTCTTTGAATAGGAAAATTTAATTACTTTTTATTTGTCATATTTTTTTTCTTTTTAATCTTGGTTTTATCTTTCAATTTTGGTTCCATAATTTGGTAACATAATGTAAAACAACTGCAAAAATTACATAAAGCTATTTACACTTAGAAAGTATGGTAAAATTTACCGTAATTCTGACTCATTGAGAATCCCAAAAAGTTCGGAAATTTTTTACCAAAGCTCTCTGGAAATTATTTTGGGAAAATTAAGAATAAAATATACTTTTATGTGATGTGATAAAATTTTGTAAGATTTAGTCATTTTATCATGATGACTTATAGCATAGCATAAAAAGCATTTATTCGGTTTAATATGCATGTCTACTAAATGTATGGTAATAAGAACTATAATTTTGAAAACCAGAATTCCCAGTGACGTGTTAACATATGAAAGGAAAACTTACTTGATTAATGGTTTAAATACTGTAAAGTTAGGTTTTTAATACCAGAATTGTTTTGTTTTTTTTTAAAGCCGAAATGTTTTTGCAATACATCACGGTAATTTTACCAGAATTACCGTGATGTATTGCAAAAACAATTAAAAACAATATTGCAAAAACAATAATTTTTTTTTTGTTTTCTCCAGTTCTCAACTATTTTTTTAAATATTAATTACTCTAAGTAGTGTTGATTCTACAAATCTGCACTAAAAACAATTGGTCCGATGACCAACATTACCTTTAAAATAAGTACTTTAACCACAATACCTTACATCGTACTTATTTGGTCTAATAAGGTATCAAGTTAAATCTTGTTTCCGTTGATTAAACCATATTATCATGTAATCAATTTCAAAAAGTATTAATTCTCCCAATGGTGCGATTTAACTTAATTATTAAGATGCAGTTCAACTTGATATAAACAAGATTATGCTTCAACAGCTCAAAATTTCTAAACTATGTAGTAATAATATTTCCAATCATTTCATTTTAAAACGCACACATTTTTCATAGTTTCTGTATCAACTTTACTACAAATTCTCATTGCATGATCTGTTAATATAACTTTTCAAATTCTTTTACTTGGAAAAGTTATTTCTTAATTATTTATGTATAGTATATATACGAATACAATAGTTATGTTCGTTTAAATAATAATTTAGATTTAACTGTGAGAAACTATTTTCTAAAAATATCACATTCACGACAAATAAACACAATTAATGGAAGAGATATCGGAATTTATGTTATGCGTAAGACATTTCTTTCATTGTTTTACAGTTGAATAATGTTATACGCATTGGAAAAAATTCTGGTAAATTATGGTACTGTATTGTAATAACATTTCTCTTTTATTTATTATTTAATTTAAATTTTTTTTTCAATTTTATTTTTTATTTTAACACAACATAATTCGACTTAAAACGACTAAAATATATTGTAATTAAACCATTCATTTGGTCGTTTTTCCGTTCTTATAGCAACGGTTAATCGAAAATTTGAATATTTAAAATTACAGATCTTATTACTGTTCATTTGGTAAAGGGTGCAAATGAGAAAAGTAAACTTTCCCCTAATCAATAGTTTTTGTTCCCTGCTGTAAGGTCTCACTATGAAATTTACCAAATTTTATCATATAATATAAAACTATACTTAATTATTAATTTTACCAAAACCATTAAAAAAGGTTTCGATAAAAATTACGAGCTGTTTGGTGTTCCCACAGAGCCAGAAACATGGTAAATTTTACCATATTCTAATAATTTTGATAATACTTTTATCCCAGTGTACACAAATTACAATACTAAAGAACAATGTTAAAATTACTATTCCAATTTAAAAAGTTCTGACAGAAACACTCAAACAAAAGGTTCGAAGAACAATGTCTTTTATTTCTTACAAATTGTTGGAAACAATGCACTTCAATGTTCAAATTTAAAGTGTTTTGAATTAAAGAAATTGAAAAAAGTAAATGAAACGAATTTGTTCTTGTGTGTTATTTTTAAATGTTTGAATAGAAAAACATATGTGGGTTATACTATAATATAATTTTGAAGAACATTTTATTAGTTTGTTAGACTGTTAAACAATTAAATATTTGCATGTAAAAAAGCGTGTTTCACTGAAGTAAAATGTTAAAGAAAATTTTATTTTCGATTTCAAAATGTTCGAACTAAACCTCTGGCAGGTGGTGGAAGAATATTATTTTAAAATGTTCAATCTAAAACTTTTTGAATAAAAAAAACTTAGTCAGTATTTTCTTGACATAGTTATTTGACAATTGGCCTTCTCGCTTTTTGGGTCTTATGAGTTCTACAAATTTCTAAATATTTACAAAAACCACAGTAACTTATTCTCAATGTAATCAGTAATGAAACCTTTAAATACTTATTGAAATTTACTTGCTTACATCTAGGTTTTATTTTATGAATTTAGTTCTAATTAATGCTATATTAGCTGCAGTAAATAAATCGTGTCTAACTTAAAAATAATAAATAGAACTTTATTTTTACAATCTATAAGAACTCATAAGACCATCATCACTTCGTCATATTTTTTTAAAATGTTAAGTATATTATCCCCACTTGAATATTATTTTTAATTGCAGATATATTTGCTGATTTATAATAATTTAGTAATACACCGTTAGAAAGAATTCAATATTATTTCCGGTTGAATATTATATATGGAAGATCATTCCCAATTAAGAAGTGAGAAACAAAAATGTATTTTTTCTAACAAAAAACAACATAATTTCATACTGAGAAAAAAAAATATGGTCGAAACTACCAGAATACGGTAAGATTTACCATGTTTCTGGCTCTATGGTAACATTAAAAAATTCGGTAAATTTTTCCGAAACGCTTTGGTAATGATTTTGGTAAAATTAACAATAAAATATGTTTTATATGTGATAAAGTTAGATAAGGGCGGTAAATTATGTTAATTTTATCATGATTTCTCAGAGCATCGTATAAAAATCATTTATTGGGTTAAATATACAGTTCAGCTTTATATTTTTTACTGACCGTGTGGTAATAGTAAAATTCTTTTTTTTGAAAACCAGAATTTACTGTAAACCGTTGCCATATGAATGAAGAAATTACCTAATGAAGGGTTAAATACCGTATATTTTGGTTCTGAATACTAGCATTATGTTTGTTTGGTTGTTGATCAGAAAGGTCATTATCATATAGTACGGTAATCTTACCGTAATTTTTCTCTCTTCGTACAACTTCCTGAATTTCCGACTTTTAAGAGAGTAGATAGCCGCAATTATATAGGCAGATAATATATATAGCTAAAATCTTGCATCAAATTAATCTTAAATCAGAATCTTAATAGTCCCAATAGAGGTCCATAAAAATGTTTAATTTAGGGAGCTGTGAAGATATTCATGTTATGGCATAAAAAATTGCTAAATAATGTTTTTCTATTATGTTAAATTTTAGAATATGAACGGAGAAATTACAAAATGAATGGTTTAAGTACCGTATATTTTGGTTTTATTAATCAGAATTATGTTTTTTTTTTTACAAGAAATGTCCTTTGCATGCAATACTGTAATGCTTCCAGATTATTTTTCTCTATGTATAGAATCGAACAATCTCTGCATTCATTTCTTAAATTCATTTCCCAAAATAAATAAATAAATAAATCCAAGCAAATTTCTGAAATTGAATTCCGAAATTCTAAAATTAAAGAGAAGTTGATTGAATATTTTCTCAGGCATAAATTCTTAAAACATAAAGGTTTATTTTTGGAATATGATTGTTTCTCAAGAACTATTCAGACGATTTATTTAAATTTTAGTTAAGAATGTAATAATATTTATACATTGCTGTCCCTTTTTTTCAATCATTTTTAGTTTAAATAAAAAAAATTTAACAAAATATTGAAAAGAATAATAGAGAAATATTGAAATAATTATCTTTGGTTGAATTAGCATTATGTACGACAGCTAAGATTCGTGGGATAATAAGGTGCATGTTCGTCTAATAATAAAATGCAGAGTGAAGAATGAAAACAATCAAGTTTTTCAAATATATTTAAGTTTTTTAAGCAAATACGTGATGCTGAAACAAGTAATAATTTTTCAATAATAATAGAAAGATAAATCTTAAAATAATTGTCTTTGGATAAATGAATATTATACATGATTGTAAACATCCATGTGAGTCTAATAATAATATGCGTAGCGACCAAAATATATACAATCAAGATTTTCAAATATATCTAAGTTTTTAAACAAATATATGATTTTAAACGATTATTAAATTTTTAATAACAATAAAAATAGTAACTAAATATTAAATAAATAATAAATAAGTAATAAAATAATTTGGATAAATGAGTATTACATATGGCTGCAAAGATTTGTGTGCGTCTAAAAATAAAATGCTTAGCTAAGAATAAATGCAAATATATCTAAGTTTTTAAACAAATATATGATGCTTAAACGATTATTAAATCTTTTAATAATAATAAAAAATAACAACTAAATATTAAAAAAATAATAAATAAATATTAAAACAATTATCTTTGGATGAATGAGTATTATATATGACTGCTAAGATCCATGTTCGTCAAATAATAAAGTGGATAGCCAAGAATAAATACAATAAAGATTTTCAAAAATTTTTAAGCAAATATGTGGTGCTTAAACAAATATTAAATTTCTTCAAAATAATTAAAAAAAAAAACTAAATATTAAAAAAAAATAATGAATAAATATTTAAATAATTTGAATAAATGAGTATTATACGTGGCTGTAAAGATCCGTGCACGTCTGAAAATGAAATACATAGCCAAGAAAAAATACAATCAAGATTTCAAACACATCTAAGATTTTAAACAAATATGTGATACTTAAACGATTATGAAATTTTTAATAGTAATAAAAATAAGGATTAAATATTAAAAAGATAATATATAAGTATTAAAAAAATAACATATAAATATTAAAATTATTATCTTTGGGTATATGATTATTATATATGGCTGCAAAGACCCTTGTGCATCTAATTATAAAAAGCTTAACCAAAAATAAATATAAATGTATATAAGTTTTTAAAAAAATTTTCGATGCTTAAACGAATATTGAGTTTTTATACAATGGCACTAAACTTGAATGAAATTTTTTGACAGAATATTTTGACAGGACGTGTTAAGGGCAACGAAATATTACTTTGGTGCGATGAAAAATCATTTTTTCATTGCTCCAAAGAAAGAAATTTTAATGATTATTAAATTTTTAATAGGGATAAAAATAATAAGTAAGTAATAAAAAAATACATAAATATTAAAAAAAATAACATATAAATATTAAAATTATTTATCTTTGGATAAATGATTATTATATATGGCTGCAAAGATCCGTGTGCATCTAATTTTAAAAAGCTTAACCAAAAATAAAAATAAATGTATATAAGTTTTTAAAAAATGTTCGATGCTTAAACGAATATTGAGTTTTTATACAATGGCACTAAAGTTGAATGAAATTTTTTGACAGAATATTTTGACAGGACTCCAGATATTACTTTGGCGCGATGAAAAATCATTTTTTCACCCTAAAAATAATTCATCACTTTTGTGTCAGCAGCAGACAGATATATCATAGAAAGGGCGACGTAATTCGCATGTCTCAACACATGTTCCTCTACGTGAACCATGGACTATCTCTTGTCACAATATCAATTTTTTTTTCTTCTTTTTGTTATTTAGCGATTCTATGAATGAAAAAATCCCTCGTGTGAGTCGGAAGCAGTTAAGAGGATGAAAATGCAATAGACGAGCTTGCGATTTCTGGTGTTGAAACTGGAGTTTAATTCGGAGAGGAGGTTGATGAAAAATGTGTGTAATACACCTTTAGGGGAGATCTACATATTAAAATTGTTAAGGATGACATATTAAGACCCATGTAACGATTTTAAATTATTTTTTCTCTGTACTAACTTCAAATGTTGTTAAATTACCTTGATACTTTTAATTCAAGTCTGAAGCCTTTAGTTTTACTTGGAGCGACGAAAAATTCATAAATTCGATTAATCAATTTACTATGACAAGTTTTCGTTTATTAATATACAAATGAATGCGTAAATTTAAAGGTTAAATGTATTGTAACTATTTCAAATTAATGCATATATACTTAGTTAGAGTCCAGTTTGAAAAGCACTAAATGATTTTGTATTGTTTTTCTACGATTTTTAATAGATTTCTGCATTTAAGCTGTCCTAAACTGAATAGCACAAACCATCACACCTTTTTAATCAGTCCTTAAACATTAGTTTCCTATAGTAGTGCGTGCATCATAAGAGGTACGTAAACAAAAATTAGATTTTTAATTTTTTTTTTCAATAAACTCTAAATTGCTTTAGTTTTTACTATGGAAACCTTATCATTTAATGTATAACAAAAAAAAACTGTGCAATGCAAAAGCTTTTTGATTTAATAATATCTCAATGCTTTTTTTTATATTTTAATTTCAACTTTATTCATTCAACTTTAATGTTTTTCCATTTATTTTAGTTTTTAAAAGTATTATTATTTTATTGGTTTAGTTATATCATTAGTTTAGTTATATTAGTATTCCATTTATTTTAAAATTAAAATTATATGGCTGAATCTGTAGTTTTAGATTTAAAAAAATCAAACAATTTATTTATCATATTTAAATATTAAAAAAAAAGAATTGGGTACAATTTGAGAAGCAGGGAAATTATTACGCCTAACCATGTGATTTAAAGCAGATTTAATTAGATACCTGTAGGCGACGTCACGCGTTTGTGTCGTACCTGATTGGATTCTGAATCAACAAATAACACGATTTACCTACGATGACGTCACTTGTGAGTATCCAATGACAGCTCAAGTGATACACAAAAACTTAGAAAATTCTTACGTACCACGTGAACTAAATTACACGAGTGGTAGTAAAAGAGAAATCTTGAGAAATATGACTCAAAAGCGAAATATCTTTTGAGGTCTTTACTGCATCACTTGAACTAAAATTCTTAGGGGAACTATTGTAAATTTACAATTTGACTGCACAATGCGGTTTGAAATTTTCAGTGCACCACTAACGTCGCACAAGTACGTCATGACATACATATTGAGAAGAACTGATCAAGTACGTCGTAAAATATATGTTTAGAAGCACTGCTATAATTTAGTAAAATTGACACATTAATGAGCGTATTATCTTGTATGATGAGCCCAAAGGTTTTTTAAATGCAAAAATATTTAAGTCTTAATGAAATTTTTTTTTGTTGCTCGGCCATTCATTGTGTTCTAGGTGTGTGTTCTGAAAACTTTAAAAGCATGTATCTCGAAGCTACATTTTTTAAAGCTGACATAACTCGAAACATTTTTACCCATGGATTTCAAATTTACATTGGTTTTGTTAAATTACATACTTAACAAACTATTTCATTTATTATATAACTTTTTTAGCTATAAAGTACGCAGAGAAAAAAAGTATTGTAAAATAATGGTAAAATAGTTCACGGTAAAATATGGTAAATGCGATCAAGGTATATTTTACCAGAATATGGTAAAATATACCGTGTTTCTGGCTCTAAAACGCTCGGTAGTTTTTACCGAAGCGCATTGGTAATGATTTTGGTAAAAATAACAATTAATATAGGTATTATAGTATGTGTTAAAATTTGGTTAATGTAGTAAAATTTGATAATTTTTACAGCATGACTTAAAAACAATTTATACAGTTAAATTTAATACTCAGATTTGTATTTTTTTTACTAAATATGTGGAAATAAGAACAATATTTGGAAAACCAGAATTTCCAGTAAACCGTTACCGTATGATTACCTAAAAATTAACAAATGAATGGATTAAATACCGTATGTTTTGGTTTCACAAACCAGAATTATGTTGTTTTTTTTTAAATTAGAAATGTCATTACCATATAGCACTCAGGTTGCCGATACTTTTTACCGTTAGATCCATTTTTTATCAGAACATGTTACAGAACAAAAAATCTTATATACTTAATTTTTACAGTAATAATTACCGTAAAATCGCACTAACTAAATATTACTGTGAAAATTACGGTATAATATTTCACGGTAAAATGGATTTTACAGATGATGCACCCAAAGTGTTGGTACTTTGTACCATACATTCTTCAAAATTTTTATAGATTGCATTGTCTCGTAGAAAAAAACTTAGAAAATATGCTTCTTTTTCCAACTGATAGATTGATCTAAATTATCAAAAGAATTATAGATGTACACTGAAAGAATGTATTCAACAGCAAAATTTTCCAGATAAATTCAATGAACCCTATATGCGTGTATTATTTAAGAGTTATAGAGGCTAATACTTTTCTATGATTAATATACGACCCCCGAAGTTCTTCATCTAAAGCTCTACGTTATCTCTACGCAGGAGGTCACAGTATATCACATCTCAATCAACTGGAGCACCCAGAAGGAAGGAAGAGACCTTTCCATCAAGAGGTTTAGATGTGCGCGTCCACTGTTCCCATACCACTATAAATCGCTTTTTTTACTACCTATTCAAGAGGAATTTCGTTTACAAAAGCCGTGAGAGTAAACACTACATTGAATGAGGCTATAAATGTGACACTTTGATAGTTTATCCTTTATTATAAACAGAAATTGGATATCTGAGAAAGAAATTATTTTTCGTCATTTTATGGCTTTGTCAAGAAAATTAGGATCATTTATGGCTCTCATATTGCTTATTTTAGTTGTCGATTTTGATTGCCCTTGTCAGAAAGCTTTTTGGCCTTTGGAAGTTGTTTTTAAAACTTATTTGGAAAAATAATACCACCGTTTAGTTTTCACCATGGAATGCTAAGTGTTGCTCAGTGGATGTTAAGGGCCATAATTTTGAATTTTACTGTTCAATATGATAGACAAGGGGTATCGTTAACGCTGTTACTTTTTGTTCTGGCACTGAAATACATTATTCGCCAACAGGATTTGTGAGGTTCTATTATCACAAATACCATTCAGTTTTTTTGCTTTTCGCTGGTGGTGTCGTCATTTTGAGTAGAAGCAGAATTGCTTTAATTTCCTTTACTAGTCATCTTATAAAAGCAACAAATGAAGTAGGCATCGTTATTAATGAACAAAAAATAAAATTTATTGCACGAACAAATGAAAAAAATCCATAATAAGGAAAAAATATGTAGCTTCCTTTGTTTATAGATATTGTTTATAGATATTTTTTATAAGACTTACTTCTTTGTACTTTGACAGAAAGAGGACTCTTATGAAATCGCGTTAATAAATTTCAAAGAAATGTTTTAGTTTGATAGTTTGCTTTCCCGATTAGTGTGACAAAAGCTTTTTTCGAATAAACACATAAATAAATAAAACAATAGGCATTTTATGAAGTCATAAATAGCTTAATAAAAACAATAATATTTGTCAGGAAAAGCCTTTTATAGTTATCAATAAAATTTAATAGAAAATACAATTGAAAGGTTATTATTATATTAATATAGTATTTTTTTAGAGATTAAAGAACTTTAGTTTAATAAAATGTTCCTGCTTTATCTATTGATTTCATATTTGTATTATTTTAATTGGATTATTAAACACCTAAATCATGGTTAATGTTTGTAAAAGGGTCATAATCAGAATTATTGAAGGGTCGCAATCAGAATTATTGAAGGCTCATAATCATAAAAGAAAGAATAATAAGTTTATCCGTAATGAATTAAAGAAAATAATTTTAAAAAAATTAATATAATAGTTTTTTTACACAAAATTTGCTGAACTGAACAATAAATTTTTCATTTTTAGAGGTATATGGCAGTCAAAATCCAAGTCAGCATTTTTCCTGACAGACTTATAAAAATCTCACTTTTCGTTTTGTTTTTTATATTCGTTGAATAATGATAACGTTTGTTACTTTTTCAGGAAATTTTGAAAAGATACGGTTACCTGAGGTGTGGTTTTTCCAAAAGAAAAGGTTCTGGTTCTAAGCCTAGAGAAAGAAAATCTGGTCGAAAATGTTCCAACGAAGAAATTCGCCAAGCTATTCGAAGATATCAGAATGCATACAACATACCCGTTACTGGAAAACTGGATCAATCAACTCTTCGCCTTATGAGCGAATCAAGATGTGGAAACCCAGATGACGAGAATAAAGCCTCTCGCTACAAACCCATGATTCATTTGAAGAAGAGGCGTAGGTGAAACGGCATTAATTTATTTTATTCTATTGGTACATGTTTTAGACACCTAAGGATTAGATTCGATAATTCGAATCGGTTATTCGAATCATGTGTTTCGAATTCATAGAATTAATCGGGGATATTTTCGTGTCATGATCTGTCGCAAACTACAATAGCCAAGGTGCTAAATAAATTTTAAGCATGCAAATTTTTTTAAACAAACATGTGGATCTTTGCCCGGGGGTGGCTACGAGTCAAACCTCTCGAGGTTGTCCCTTTCTGCAGGGGTCTGTTTAGAAGAAATTTGGGTCCGTTCTTTACAAAATATCTTTTCACAAAAGCGGATCCTTCACAAAATATTTTAGCTAAAAACGGACCCTTCGCAAAATAATTTATCTTTTAATCGGACCTTTCACAAATTTGTTTATCTTCATTATTGTTTTGTTAATCGAATAAACCCTTCCCAGGAAGGGGAGGGGGAAGAAAGACAGATGTAAACGAACTAAGTTTTGTCTTCAGCAGACGCTTCTTTCTTTATTCGTCCGAAATGAATACTCTGTGTTCAGCAGTATAGGCTTATTACCGAATATTTGTATGTTGCATCTCGAATTTAGTAGCTTATGTCTTTACAATTTAAAAACTCCTTGAAAAAGTTTTTTGCAATAACAGGACTCTATTTGCACAAATTCACAAAAGACGGACCCTGGTTGAAAGAATGTGACCTAACGTTTATTTTATATTCACAAATTACGAGTAATTTTTTCACAATTTTGCAAAAAACGGACCTTTTACAAAATGTCTGGACAGACCCCTGCTTTCTGTAATGTTGTTACTTTTTTTTTTCTTCCTTTTTTTTTCTCGTGGGCCGCTGCCCGAATGTTGCCAAGACATGGCGATTATTCTGTCACGGATCACGATACGGAAATCTCCCCAATTAATCAACAATATAAATTCAGCAGATCAAATTCTTCATATAATCTTTTATTTATTTATTTTACATATTTGTATTGGAAGAGTTTTAATTGTTTATTTGATTTTGCAACTAATTAATTTCTCTTCATTTTCAAATCACTCGTTTTGATTCATTTCCTTTGATTTGAATTAACCAATGATGTGACTTAGTTTAATCAGATCAACAGAAAACAGTATCGGGTCAGGTGTGAATCTAAACTAGATTCAAATAAAGTTTGTTGAATCAGATCATTTCCTACTTTAGTGGGAAATAATTATGAACCTCCATCAAAAAGCTGAAGAAATCTCACGAACGCAAAAAGAATTCGTAAAAATTTTGTGCTTCGTTATGTGAAATTAAATTCTTTTAAAATGATGTAAAAAATTTTAAGCCTTACAATTCAAACTTTTTTGACTATTATTAAATAAAATAATAAAAAATAATAAATAATAACTAAAAGTTATTTTTTGCGTTGAATTATCTCTCGTGAAACGGATTTTATAATAGTGTCCAAAAATTTTTCTCTCTGCTCAAAAAGTTAAAATACGCAAAAAAGTAAAATTAACGTAATAATTAGGAGCCCAAACTTAGGATCGTTCTTCTGACCAAACTATTGAGACCATATTTTGTTTGGATTGAATCTGAATCCGAAAAAAAAATTTGTTTATTCAGAGAAATTACATTTTTGAATCAGATTTCGTAACTTAAAATATCATCTGCACTAAGTAATTAGCATATTTGAGGTAACCCCTGAAAACACTAAGATTGAGTCCTACACTTATGAAAATTTCGGATAAAAAATATAAAAAAATTAGCGGCACTTATGGTACTGGTATATTTTACCATAAAATTAATTTTTAGCAGAACATGTTATGGAGCGAAAAATCTGATATGCTGTAATTTTTACAGCAATAATTATCGTAATATCACTGAATTACTCCAATTAAATATATATTACTGTAAAAATTATGGTATAATATTTGAAAGTAAAAATTAATTTCACAATAAGAATGGATTATATGGTAAAATGGATTTGCGGATAATGTCCCCAATGTACCGGTACTTTATTCCGTAATTTGATTCTGATTTTTTAACTTTACGTGCAGAACGTTATTCAAGGTGGTCTTTTTTTTTAGCGCACTATAGAATACAGAAGTTAAAATCTAAAATTATAAAATCGTTAAATTATATATTACTATCTGAATTTTTGGATGAATTTTTAATGAGTTACAAGTGTCATATTTATAACTTTCATATTTGAAAATGTGAGAAAAAATTTTCTCCTATGCACTTTTGCATCAGTTATTTAAAATGTATCTTTTTTTAATGATAATAATAAGTGGATATTAAGCATATTGAAACTAAGAAATTATCCACTTGGCTATAAATAAATGATAAATAATTATCCACTTAATTATAAATAAATCATAAATAATTATGCACTTAATGATAATTAAATGATAAATAATTATCCACTTAATGATAAATAATAAGTGGATATTAAGCATATTGGAACAAAGAAATTAACTTTAAGCAATATTTAATCGATGCATCCGAAATTAATTTTTTAAAGAAAAACAGAACTTTTCTTACAGATTGGAAGAAAAGTCATAGTTACCAACAGTTATCAAGGCACCGAAGAGAAATCAGAACAGATGACCGATGGCTGCATAAAATGTCCTTCAACGAAATAATTGAACCTTCGGATGGCATCCAATCAAGCATTTTCGCTTCCAAAACACACAGAGATTTACTAGACCATCCAACTCTTACTGATAAAGTAAATTCTGATCATTTACAAATTCCATCAGTGACAATGGAGCAACACATAGACAGAATCAATGACAGATCAGAAAATTTTGTTAACTTTCACCAATCTGACCATCAACAAACACCAATATACGATTTAGTTCTGAGAAAAAGGAAACCATCATTTGAGGAACCCTTACCTCCAGGTACTTCAATCACCCGAAGGAAGAGATGGTTGGAACAGTATTTAAAAGATTTGGAAACTGGCGAACTAGATAAAAGACTGGAGGTACAACAGAAGGAATTAAAAAAGTTGAGAAAGAAAAGGTCGTTGGCATCTGGTGTTGAAGGGCAATCCTTTACTAGTGTAAGTCTAAACTTCTATCGAAGTAATTTGTTTAATTTTGATCTCAAATAATTTTGCCTATTCTAAAATATTTTTTTAATTATAAGTCTTCATGCTTAATATGTATGAAGGCCCTTGAAAAATTGAAAATTCCATGCTGAAATTCGATTACTGCACTGATATTTGTTTCTAGGAAGTGGTTACTTGGAGACTGATTGGATCCGCATACAGCAATCAACTGACAGTAAATACACAAAGAGCAGCACTTGCACTTGCTTTTCGAATGTGGGGAGAAGTAATTCCAATAGTTTTTCAAGAAGATATTCGATCACCTGTTGATGACGTCGATGTTCTTATTGCATTTGGAAGAGGTCAGTAGATTATACTTATTTTCAATTTATACTCGAAGCCTAATACGAAATTTCTTATAAAACAGTGGTTACCAACTGGCGTCCCGCGAGCCACATCTGACCCGGGAAGCCTTTTTTTGTGGCCCGCGAACTAAAATATATTAGTTGTCATTTTTTTGCTGGAAATTTTCGTAAAAAATCTATATAGGTTTAAAATACTTTTCTTTCGTTGAAAAAGAAACCTAATTTCTTCGTTTCTGTGAAATTTAACATACCAACGGTGCAAAAATATTTATTTCTCAGGTAAAAATCTACTTCTTATTTTAATTTGAAATTCAATACTTTTGTTTTGTACAACTTGATAAAATTCTCACAGTAATATTTAATGTTCCTTTAAACATAAAACAGTCCTATATGAAATTTTTATAAAGTTGCGGCCTGCCATATGACTGGCGTTTTTAATTGCGGCCCCCGGCCTCGTGTAAGTTGAAAACCCCTGTTATAGAAAAATGAGACAGTGGGATTAGAAGGCTTTTTTGAGACAAAAGAGATCAAATTTCATTCATTTACCTCTAATCTAAGTAAACAGATCGACGTGGTTCATTCTATATGCAATATCTTATAGTTAATGAGGTGTAGATGTAATTCATTCTATACGCAATATCTAATAGTTCATGAGTGCAGATGCAATTCATTCTATACACAATGTCTAATGATTAATGAGGTATAGATGTAATTTATTCTATATCTAATTGCTCAATAGGTATAGGTGTAATTCATTCTATACGCAATATCTAATGATTAATGCGGTATAGATGTTATTCATTCTATACGCAATATCTAATAGTTAATGGGGTATAGATGTTATTCATTCTATACGCAATATCCAATGGTTAATGGGGTGTATTTTTTACATTGCCTATCAAAAGAATGAAAATAGGGGAATTATACTCTTTAAAAAATTGGTTTAGTATTGAATCATAATAATGCTTCGAATTTTTGCAACTTTAACGAGTTGTTCAAATTGAACCCTGATATCTTAAGGTCAAATTTAAAGAGGTTCAAAATCCTTAACAATTATTCTTAGCAATAATCCTTGGTTATGCCTTATGATTCAAAGCTACTTTTTGATGCTGAATTACTTAGTTATTTCCAACAATTTATTCAGTGTATTAAATGAAAATTTAATTTAAACTTATTTTTAAAAAATAGTTATTATCTTTGGTGTCCATTACAGGAGTTAAAACGTTTAAACAAATAGAATTAACGAAAAGTATTGACGCTTAAGTGTCCATTACTGAATAAAAAACGTTTAATAAAATAAAATGATTCATGAAACTTATTGACTCTGTAATAAAATTGCTTCGATTGATGTTTCGTTGGATTTAAATAAATTACTACTCACTAAAAATATTTTATTTACATTTTTTTTAATTATTTAAATAAAAAGTTGCAGTGCAAATATATTTATCTGTTATTAAAAAAATTTATTTTATAAAAATTGTCAACCAAGATTCTAAATATTTATTCTCCTCTAAAAGAAAAATTCATACTTTTGTAATTTCAGTTTCTTTGTTTGTTTCTCCTAGATTAACCACATTTCTTAATAATTTCTTAATTTTTTTTTTGCGATGGCTATTCATTAGGTGATTGACTGTCAATCTCTAGGTTAGAATTCCATTTTCTCTTTTGTTTTTCTTAGCCTATCACATTTTTTAACTATTTTTAGTTAGTATACGATTGCTGGTCATTATGTGATTGACTGTCAATCTCTAGGTTAGAATTCCCTTTTATCGTTCGTTTCCCTTAGCCTTTCGCATTTTTTAAAAACTATTTTAAGTTTGCATACTATTGCTGGTCACTAGGTGATTGACTATCCTCTAGGCTAGAATTCCATTCCATGGCATAAAAAGTGATCTTATTTAAATATGGCGTTACGTTTAAAAATTACTTTTTTGTGTCATTAATATTTTCTCCTGTTTATTTGAAAATAATTATCTAATTCTTTTCTATATTTTACAGTTTTTTTTAATGGAAAATACTATTATTATTTTGTTTATTTTATGATTTTTAACTCAATTGAATTGTTGTTTTTTTTTCAATTAAATTGTATAATTTTATAATTTTTCAATTAAATTGTATAATTTTATTTTCAATTAAATTGTATAATTTTTAAAAATAATAATAACTTAAAGAATTTTGTAACACTTCAATTTCAGTTATTTTCAAAAGGCAATAAATGAATTCAATATATATCAAACGGAAATCTTTCCCATTGAAAATTACACCCTTCCTTACCAACTAATGAAATCAAAGTAATGAAACCTAAAACTATTTTAAATTCTAAACCAAGGAAAGAAAAATAATTGATGAATGTAAGAAAAAATAGCATTTCTCATCCGAATTATTAATTGCTAATAAATTCTAATTCTCTTACACAAATATTAATTACTTCTAAATTCCAATTTCTCTAATATAAATATTAACTACTTAAAAATTCTAATGCTCTAATATAAATGTTAGTTTCTAATAAATTCTAAAGCAAAGAAAGAAAAATAATTCATGAAAATAGAAAAAGCATTATTTCTTATCTCAATTATTGAATGGTTATAAATTCTATTTCTCATATATAAATATTAATTATTCATAAATTCTAAATTAAAAAAAAAGAAATATAATTAATAAGTATAAGAAAAAATGTTATTTCCTATCCACGCTCAAAAACTCCGAATTATCTTCAGCACTTATTAACGTTTCAGTTCAGCAATAACTATGTTACTTCGTGGGCTGCTCCCAATTATCTTTTAAAGACTTTTCTTCCTGTTTCGTAACTTTTAACATTCTTTTTCCATTTTCTGACTCAGAACCAATAATCAGCTAGCGAGAAAGAGTCTTCAACGTGTTCTGTTTACGTTAAAATTCAATGGCACTGCAGAACTCGTTGCTTAAAAAAACGTAAAAGTGCCATCACTTGAAGATGGCTAAGAATTTGAGTGGGCGCCAACTCACCCCTGCACTTCCAGGATTTAGTGAGCTCTAAGCAGAAGAGGTAGATCTGAAGAAGGAAACCTCATATCTGGCTAACATTTAGAGAATATAACTCTAAAGCAGTTATCTTAAAAACAGTATCAAACGATTTAAAAAAATGATTGAAATGTTGAGAAAAAAATTATAATGCAGACAAGTGTTATTTTGTTGTTATAAAAAAAAATATTATAGTAGTAAAATGCATTTTAAGAACGAAATTTCAATTTAAGCAACTTTAACACTTTTCATAAGGGAGTTGTGAGATTATTTCATTTCAAAAAAGTTAAAAAATAAGTCATAATTATCGCTTTACTATGACAAATACTGAAGAAATCCGAATCTGGTATCAAACGAATTTTACTAGCCTCAAATTTTTCGTGATTTTAGTAAAAACGACGTGATTAAAATAAACTTATTTGTTTTTGTTTAATCATATTTTAATTTTTTTCGATTTGTTTAATAAATTTGATCTTTGTTATTGAGAAAAATTCCGCTTTTAACTTCAACAAATTTCAGTCAATTTACAAGATTCTTAAATAGCACCCACAATTTAATTAGTCGAAAATTTAAAATGTTCAATTCTTGAAATATTTCGTTATATTCGAAATATTTCGTTTTGTTGGTATTCCTCCAATTATTTTCATGCAGCATAAAAATGCATTCTTTCGAGGGAGGGTACAAAGTTTTACGAATAATTCACAAAGTTATTGACTCACTTTTTTCTCGTTTTCAGGTCAATTATTATAGATTAAAGCTAACTTTAACTGGTTATTTAAATTAGAAATCTTCTGCTTATTGTTTTATATTTAATTCAATTGAGAAAAATTGGAAATTCTAAAAAAAATTTTAATGCAGTACTGGAAATGAAAAAAAAATTGTAAATTGACCTTTTTTAGGAGAAAAAATAGCAATTTTCCATATTTTAAATGTTTTTAGAACAATAATTTACTAATAGATTAAGAAACAATCAAAAATAAAACATAAATAAGAATTCTAAATGCAATCTAAAGATTTTTGGTGGGGGTTTAATGTTTAGGTGTAAAAAGGACATCGAATTCCTTGGTATGTAAAAGTATACATCACGACTAACCTACACTTAAAGTGAATATTGGGAAGCTTAAAATTGACCCTTGAATTCCAATTGAAAATATTGAGAAAGAAAAAATAAATTTTATTGAATTCATCTGCAAACTTAGCATTTGTCTAAGAGAGTTGGCCATCAGACTTCACAAAAAGATAAAGAAAAGTTTAAAATGAAATTAAGTAATTTTACTTTGTGCAGTAGTTTTTTTTTTTTTTTTTTTAATCAATACGTATTAATTCTATTTAAAATTAAGTATGTTTCTCTGAGGCTTGGTCGTAATATTAAACAATGATTTTTTACGAATAATATGTTATTTTTATAACTGCTGTTAGTTTGCCACTGTCACTCATGACTGTTAGTCAAGTTTGGCGTATCTAAAGCCAGCGCTGCCTACGCTTATTTTGAAAATGGTGCAAGACGTCAAAACGGAAAAAAGTCACAGTTTTGTGAAAACGAAGAGCATTTGAGGTCTAATTTTTCAATATCTAAAAACTTATTCCAATGCTGCATTATTAGGGCTCATAAAAATTTGCAAATACTAAGAATAAAGCAGTGATTTCGATAATTTTCATCCAGGTGGAAAAATGTAACTAAAATGGCGACTTTTAAAAAATTTTTAATAATTTTTGAAATATTTTAGTTATTTGTCTGTTCTGAAGCCCAGATAATTCTTCATGGCAAGATTATATTCATAAAGTTTAAAATCATCGCATTGCTTCAAGTGTAAAGTACTTAAACTATGACTTTATTTTCCTTGGCGACACAGTTTCGAAAAACAGCGTTAAGAAAAAAATATACGAAGTTGATGATTTAAGTAATTGAGACGCGTGTTGACATGAATTTCATGTTGAGTCGTAATGGACGTAAAACAAATCTCCTGCTTAGAATTTTAATGATTTCTGAAATCAAAAAGTTCTTTGTAATTTATTCATGTAGAAGCCCATGCTTCCTGGCCAAAATTCTTAAGGATTCTTTTTTTATTTTATTTTTTTTAAAATTGCTAAACACAACGATATTCATGGATAGTAGTGCATCAATAGACATAATTGCCATCATCAGAAAATGGTTTAAGGTCCGATAAATATTTGAAATGCACAAATCAAACTCATAATTTAATACATAGACTAAGTAAAATATTTTGGGCATTTTAGTTCATCAAGTATTTTAGCAAAATGAATAATTGTGCATCAATTTGCGTCTTTGTATTTGTATTGGAGTTAGAAAGTAAACTTTCATAGTTTTTGGAAATAAAATTATTTCAAAATTGTCTGCGCCGAGGTTGCAATTTTGGCAGAAACTTGCAACTTTGAAACTTTTTTAAAAGAATATATTTAATTATAACTTCTATTATTTTAAAAAAAAATCCCTTCTCCAAAAAGTAATTAAGGCGACATCGCGAAATTTAAAAAAAAAAAAAAATTTTCAAAGAAGCCCTAACTTCTTTTTTTTTTTTTAAATATATACTTTTTTCAATACTTTTCATGATACAAATAACGTCAATGAAAAGTATTTACAAAGGCGACAGTGTAAAATTTTTAATATATTTTATTCATAAAAGCCCTAGTTTTTTTTTTTTTTTTTTTTTTTTTTTTTTTTTTTTTTTTTTTTTTTTTTTTTNTTTTTTTTTTTTTTTTTTTTTTTTTTTTTTTTAAATACTTATCATTATACTTTTCACGATTTTAAAAACAATCTCTTCCACGAAAAGTATTTACAAAGGTGACACCACCGTGAAATTTTTCATAATTTTTTATTTCATAAAAAAAACCCCGAATTTCATTTAAATATTTTTTATTATAACTTTCATGATTTGAAAAAAAAAAAATCTCTTCCACGAAAAGTATTTACGAAGGAGACATCGTGAATGACTACGATAAGAGTAAATATTTTCGTCTTAAGTGTTCTACGTACGGAGACAAAAAAAAATGGAATCAATCTTCAGCAAACTGGTACTAGAAGAGCTTTAAGTGGTTGACAGTTTTAGGTTACTTTAGGGTAACTCTGCCAGACGGCGCTTCCTTTGTTGTCCTATTGTTGCCACGCGTGTGATTGAGGCGGAAATCTTTGAATAAACAAATCCCAAAAATTCTCGATAACTTGGGTAAACATGCATTTCTTTTTCTAAATTCTTGAGGATTATTGAAAGTGACACTAATTTCTTTTCAGCTTTCTTTCTTCATTGTTCGGAAGTAATAAAGAAACTTTCAATCTTCAAATATTGCAGTTTATTTAATTTGGTTCAACGCTTTTTATAATTTCTTTCATTATAGTATTATTTTCATTCAGAAATAAACTGTTTCTTAATTTATCTAAATGTTAGCCAAATTGGATTAAAAATATTTTTTTTTTATTTACATTTCGATTAATGGTAACAAGTTTTTGAAAATAACTTTACTACTGAACTTCTTCATATTGTTTCCATTAGTGTTATTTTGTACACTATTTATAATATATCTATATTTCATACCTCCATTTAAGGCTAAAAAATGCTTGATCCTATTACTAGTTGTCCCCAAAATGACCAAATGACCTACGATTTAAAAAATCTATTACAAATCAAGAATCATATAATGAACTGCGTTTGTCTCAGGAAACCAGGGATATACTCTCCCAAAGTTTCAAAATTAGTAGCAAAGTTCATCAACAGATGGTGCTCTTAACTATGAAACAATGTGTTTTTTCTGCATGTTAGGATCTCAGCTGAAGTATTTGCACTTTCGTCTCTGTTAGCTCCAGCCTTATACTTAGCCTTGTTGCAAATGGTAGTTATTTTTTAATTTTTCGAAGTGAGCAGCGTAATTTGTAACTAACTTTAGATGTAAAGGAGAATTGATTATCCAGTTCCCTCAAACGATGGCATCAAATCTAACACTTCGAAATTTTAAAATTTTTATTAAGTGATATTTCGAGTCGCCGGTCATTCCTACGGCGAACATTAAAAACACAAATGATTTAATACATATTAATATTTTCAAACTTCATTTTTATTACGCACCTGTATTTAATCTTTTATTCTTTATTTGGCAGGTGAACATCTGAACTGCCCAAATCACTTTGATGGATTTGGTGGACAGCTATCTCACGCTATTAAAATGGCCGCAAATGCTGAAATCCATGTCGACGACGACGAATTCTTAACAGTAGGATCAGATCAGGGAACTAATTTAGTCAAAGTAGCTGTGCATGAAGTAGGACATGCCCTAGGTTTATTTCACACATCCAGAAATTACTCCATTATGTATGCAATCTATTCTCAAGTTATACCTAATAATAATTTTGAACTTGGTTGGGAAGATAGAAAACTAGTACAAGATATTTATGGTGCGTATACATTTTGAGTTACATTCTACTAATACTACTTCCCTATTAATACCAATAAAAAAGGCACCCTAGGATCTTATGGACAATCATATTGATTTTATATTTACTCTCATACATTCTTGCTTATAATAATTATGTACAAAAAAATTAATTTGTATTTAATTCTATATTTTACAAAAACTTATATTTTAATGAAAATATTTTATACACTTAGAAAAGAAGTATGGTCAAAAGTATCAGAAAATGAAAAAAATTTACCGTGTTTCTTGTTCTATGGGAACACCAAAAAGTTGGGTAATTTTTAGAGAAGCGCTTTGGTAATGATTTTGGCTGTAATTATGCCAATTATCTTTTCTCAGAGTTAAAGATCAAGAATTCTTACCTATTTAGAAATAAAATATTTTCGGTGCACTTGATTTAGTGTATTTGAATAATGATCTGGTTACCTATGTTATTAAATCAAGATGGTAAATATAACCAATCCAAAATACACAAAATTATTTTCTCTCTGTTCCATTCATTTGCAGGGTGTGGCGAAAAAGATCCGGACAGACTGTTTTTGAAGTAATATTAAAACAATTTTTAGTATAATTTTATTAAAAATAAATTACAACCACAAAATATTACCAATAATAGTAATAGTAGTAGGTGTACGCCAATAAATAAATATAATTGGTCACCTTTAGCAGAGACGCAAACGCTTATTCAAATTTTTAACAATGCGCCGAAGCTACAAAGAGTTTTGTACAGTGGGCAAAAAATAAATAAACAGATCGCCTTAAATAACTTGATTTAATGATCGGATCTTCCCAATCTAGGACTCAATCTTAATGGTTTGAGGGGATAACCTCAAATACGCTAATTAGTTAGCTAGTGATGGTACGCTAATTAGGTAATTAGTATTTCTGAAAATTTATGATAAAGATCTACGTGATTTCTAATTTTCTAATGATTTGAAAATTATTTCTTTAATGATTGATTAATTAGAAAAAAAATTAAGAAGCCTTTTTGTTTGCAAATGAACTTAACTGAAGAGAAACTAACAAAACTAACTAAAGAGTGAGAAACGGAGCAGGAAAAAGCTATGCATGAAAAAATGCATCTAATAATCGTTGTTTAATTTTCTCAAATGATTTTATAATTGTTAATTTTTCTCTGCCTGCCAGGATCTTTCGAAACATGTAAAATTCAAGGCCGTTGGAAGTTGGAATCGGAGAAATATAGCACGGAAAGATTTCAAAATTTCAAGGATGATTCCACATATGACGCACGAAATTAACTGGCGTATTTGTCAAAAAAATATTTTGTAAACATGCTTCTACATTTGTAATTCCAAACGTGAATTCATAAAAATAATTTTGTTTATATTCATTAAATACCCTGTGTAAAATTATAATTTATGCTTAGCCATTTTACGTCAAATCACCCCCAACGAATTTTTCTGACAAATTATACTAATAAAATTCTGCAATTAAATAGAATATTACACATTATACCAATACCATTCTGCAATTGAACAGTTTGCTATTAAGATAGTTCAGTGTTATACCTTCGCCAATTTTTAATTTTAAATATTTTTTTTAAATCAGTTTTATCTAATCCGAGTTTCGTGTGTTTAAAAGGCAAATTTTTAAAAATCTAAACACAGGCATAAATACAGCATTTAATTATCTCTATTATCTTAAAGTAACCTCATAATATTATTGCTTTAATTTTTTTGATAAAACCCACACAAATTGTTACATTTTTAAAGTATTATTTTTCTAATCTAATAAAGCAAAAGTCTTTATTTCTTACAATATTATAATATTTTTTTTTGGAAAAAACATAATGCTGTCGATTCTCTGTCCTGAAAATGTGCTAAGAAGGGGGAAACTTTATGAGTACATCGTTTTTACATAAATTTATTACAAATATTGTGATAGCAAGGAAAAAAAATCTGAATGTTTTTGAAACTAAGAGCATAAATTATTAACATTTTTCGGAATGACCTATATTTTAACTTTGTAAAACACATTCATCTTCTAAGTGTATTTACTACGTTTAATGCTTTTAAATATCAGGTGTATTCAAAATTATTTTATACAGCATAAAATTAAAAATTTCATTACACACTAAAAAATATCTTGTTTAAATTATTATCAAAAATCTTAGAGTACGCTAAAATTACGGTATAAAGTGCCTGAGTGCAGCATCAGTAAAATTCATATAAAGTTTATACTATAATTTTTATAGCTATATTTATTTAATTACATTGATTCAGTAATTTTACAGTAAATATTACTGTAAAAATTAATGTAAAAATTACGGTATATCAGAATTTTTGTTTCGTGAAATTTTACGGTAGAAAGTACCGGCACTCAGGGTGTCAATTTTTTACAGTAATTTGATTCGCAATTCCTTACAGTGTTGATGAGAAATTGTGTATTTTGTTGTTAAATTTTCAGAAGTGACCAAAAAAAAATAGTTTTCAGAATTCTATAAAATAATATATCGATTTTAAAAAGCCAGCATGCATTTGATATAAAATATCGCTTAAAAGATTTTTAAAAAATGTTTGTAAGTTCGTTGCATAAACACGTTATCTTTCTGCAGTAACTACATGACAAATGTATAAAAAATTGTCTCAAAGATTTAATTAGAGTTGTTTAATTATTCAAAATTCTTTGTAAAGTATTTTACACTTTAAAGTATCGTTCATCCTCATTTTTAGTAACATTTTCTTTAAATCGTTCATTAATTACTTGTGACAGATTGTAAGATGATATCTAAACTGTTATTTTTTCATAGAATTTCAAAATTAACCCAATAATATTTTTTCCTCCAGCACTGTAAAAAATTCCGGATTAAATTACTGTATAAAGTGGAAGCATTATCCCTGAAATTATCCCTAAAATCCATAACCTATATCCTAATACCCCTGGAATTATTAATAAAATCCCATTTTAGAAGCATTATCCCTAAAATCCATTTTTCTATAAAATCCATTTTTACCATGATTTTTTCTGTAATATTTATTTATTTCTAATGATTGAATGGTTTTACGATCAATGGTTACTGTAAAAATTGCGGTTCATCAGATTTTTTTTTATTCCGCAACATGTTTCCAACAAAATGGATTTTACGGTAAAATGTCCCTACTCCTTGAATGCCAGCATTTTTTACCGTATTATTTTACATTGTGGTGCAATATCTAAACAGAATTTTTTTTATTACATGGCATAACTTTTTTTTTAGAGGGATTGAATTATTTTACGGCAATTATTACTGTAAAAATTACGGTACATTAGATTTTTGTTCCATAACATGTTCCGGTAAAAATGGATGTTACGATTAAAAGCACTGTAATAGATTTTACGGTAAATGGTACTTCTTACCGTAATTTTTTACAGTATGGCATAATATTTATGTAGTTATTTTTTTATATCTTAGTATAGTTTCAATAAAGATTTTTTTTATTACTTGGCAAACTTTAAAAAAATCAATGAATAACAATATCAAGAAAATAATTATTACCATCTTCTTCTTTATTTAGGTATTTGTAAAGTTCGCTTCAATACGGTTTTCGATTGGGTCAGACGAAGGCCAGATGGACAACTGATCTACAATACATATTTTTTCCGTGAAAACCGTTATTGGATGTATGAAAACAGATACAATAGGACGAGGTACGGTGATCCACTGAACATTTTACCCGAATGGAAGGGTATTCCGGATAATATTGACGGTTATGCCCATGTTTGGACATATACAGAAGATTCGGCTTATTTTTTTAAAGGTAACTTGTTTTTAAAAATGTTTGCCAAATCTTTAAAAACTTATCTGTATTTATTAGAGCTTAAAATGTGAAGTAATTAAGTTCAAACTTTATCACATTACACTGTTAGAATTTTCATTCTAAAATTAAGGTAAAATAACCGGCATCAGTCCGGTCATTCAATTAATCGTAAAGTTGGCGGTAAAGAAAATTTTTTACTTTTACGGTTTTGAAACTGTTTGCAACTAAGATTCCATAAACCATAAATACAAAACTATACTGTTTTTTCAGTCATTTGCAACTAGCATGTTTTCAAAACTATGAAGGAAAAAAAATTTTTTACTGGATATTTGACTGGGCTTTTTGTTAGGTAATGGGCATTGGAGTTCAGTTGTATTTGAGTTGTGTTTTATCAAATGAACCGTAGAATGTGGTTTAGTTAATTGATCTGATTGTTTCCCCTACTGTAAAAAAAGGGAAATGTAGGGAACCGATTATCCAGAACGATCGGGACCATCGCTATTCCGGATAACAGATTTTTTCGGTTTTCTGAATCGCTACAAAAAGCCGTTTTTTTTATTGTTGAACCCAACTAAAAAAAAGAAATATTTGGAAATAATCTTAAAAAGAAAAAAAAACTATGAAGCAATACACTAATGATTATTTCCAAAATGATGGTAAGGTAAACATCTTTTAAGAAAGAAAGAAAAATCCTAGAATCTTATGAGGAAAAAAACATTTTTTTTTTTTTAAATGACTGGAAAATTTATCGAATTTCATTCCGGTTTTTTGGTTTTCCGGTTTTCTGATTCCTGGATAACGGGTTCTGTACTACTAGACTTTTTTTGTGTGTTAAGCAGCTTTATGGTGCTACCATCTATGCGTGAATGAGAGTATCCTATTCTAAGAGTCCTAAGTCAGAATTTGGGTGTGCAACACACTGGATACTCTACATGTGTTGATGGGAATAGATATATTGTGGTGCCTACGATCGACATTCAACACCTACTTCTGGTGGTCATGAGATTGACAAATCAGCCCTTTCGGCTATAAAGTGTTCCCCAGCTGCAAGAAACTAAGTGACTTCCATGGGTGGGCCTAACTGGTATGATAAAATTATGGTGGTTTAACCGTATTTGGTGAAAGCAGTTATTAAACAGTTTTTCTAACAATTAGCAGCTTGAATACCAGCTCATTTATGGTTATTCGTCTGCTTTGTTTGAACATGGTAAAAAAAACAATGAAATAATTTGTTATTTAATTATTTTTTCCAAGAAATTTCTAACAGTGTACTATGCACATCAATTATCTTATAATGTTGTGAAAATTGTGGGGAAAAAATCGAATATAAATCAAGACTTTTTTTATATCAATCATTATTAGATATCATGAACAGGAGGACCCTTTAATGCCGGTTTGAAGTATTTTTCTATGGATTGGGACCACTTGTTGAGATGATAACTGTTATTTCATGTTTATTTTAACATTCTGCATGATCTTGTCTTTAGCCAACATCTTCATAATGGGTATTCTATTGATAACTCTTTTACTCAAGATGACAAAGGCAAAGTTGAACGACCTTGAAAAATATGTGGACGCTCACACCCTTTAGCTCGATTGGCCTGCAAAATCCCCGGATTTGAAGTCCATAAAAATTATTAAGGACGCTTTGGAACAACGGAGAAAACACCGAATTCGAAACTCAAATTCGGTGGATTTGAGCGATCAAATCCTCTGAGAGGGGCGTAAACCAGATGTGATGTTCTTGTAACACCTTGTAAATTCGGTTTCTTTCAGAATTTAAGTAATTGTCATGCTCGGAAACTGAGTTACATGATATTAAATTATGATTCTTATGCGTTTTTTCGGGGTGACTAATTTTTTGTCCGGTTATCTTATTTTGAATGTTTATTACGAAATATTTCATTGCATTAAAAATGCAGTTGACTAAGGATTTTTTGGTTAAATCGCTTACTGAAATATCTTAAGTATATGTGAAATAATTAATAAAATGTTATTATAGAATGAAATTTTAAAATAACTGCTATTAAAACTACATGAATTTTTTATTTGTCTATTTGCCAAAAAAAAGGAGCCTTATGCAATTTATTTTTTTTTACATCAGCTGACGCAAAGATGTTAAAAATATTGGAAGGAATTTTAAAATTTTCAGTTTTTAACAGGAAAGTGGCCCGTGAAAAATAACAAGGCCAATCAAAATTTAAAGAAATATTACCAATAAAAATTATATAAAGTCTGGATATTAAAATCAAAGAATAAACGTTCTGTTTACGTTCTGAATAATTTTGTTATACCGAATAAACAAGTATTTAATATTATCATAAATATTGTATTCTATTGCAGTCACATTTCTTTTGCAGTTTTATAGACCTTTTTTATAAAACTTTTATAGACTGCATCAAATTAACTCTGATTTATCTACTGAATTTGAGGCGAAGAATATGCCCAAAAAATATTATTTATATGAAAATTTAATTTATATTATCTTTCTACAGATTCAATTGAATAAAAAATATGCGATTATTCTTTTCCGAATTTATACAAATTAAGAAAAAGTTTGTTTTCAAATTCGACAGATGTCGCCACCAGAATTTCTCTTCAGAATGTTTTCTAACAAATTCTTTCACTAAAAACACAATTCTTTCGCATATTTTTTAGTATGAGTAATTTAAAAACTTTTGTCAATAATGAAACAGTATAATTTATATATTAAATATGCAGATTTTTGTGCTTATAAAGTTCAATCCATAGTATTTTGGATAAAATCAATTATTATAAATGCACTTATTTTTCAGTATACATGCATTAGGTATTTAGCTCAATTGCAAAATAAGATTGAATAATAATTTGTTTTAAATAATGTATTGAATAATAAGTTGTTTTTTGAACACGTTTTTCATGTCTATAGAATACAATAAAAAGTAATGTGGATTAATTCAATTATTGTACTGGTTTAACTTATTTTACTGTACTTATTTTACTTGTTTTACTGTACTTGTTTAACTAATATAATACAATATTGCTCACAAGCTGTCGAATATAAATAAATGTGAGATAAATTTTTAAAATATTCATCTCGAGTTTAATTGTGTGGCATTGAGATGACTGTTAACTATTTTATGTGATTTGAAAAATAAATGAATGAAATGAAAGAATAAAAATGTCTTACTTTAATACGGATGGATTCTTTTTAGACAATAATGAGAACACTACATTAAAAGCTTTCCTAATACGTAATTTCAAAGTTCGGCCAAATGAAAGCAGACTGTATTTTTTATAGAACAGATTTGCGTTAAAATATATGCATATATTTTTTATATCATCGATAATTAAGTCTAAATTTCAGAAATTTATCTGTATATCGTGTGATTTGTTTTGTAGGTCATAAATTCTGGATATACAACAGTGCTGAAGACAAAGTAGCGAGTGGTTATCCAAAGAACATATCATCTGAGTTCAGGGCGATTAAGGGGAGTTCATTTCCCAACATACCTGGAAACTTGGACAGCATATTTTTTGATAAAAGAGATGGAAATCTGTATTTCTTTAAAGGTCATACGGTAAGATGCACCATATTTCCTTTCTTTCCTAAATTTATGTTCAATGAAGAAAAAATTTTACACTCAGAATTCTTTTTTCTATTTTTTTAATTAAAAAAACACTTTTTTTATTTTACATTTCAATTCATGTTTAGGATTTTGTTTTATATTATAACCGGCGTTGAACAGCCTACCAACTTCTGAGCTTACGATTATCAATTTTCAACTCCACTACCTTGTAATCTTGAACCTAACCCAGAAGACAAGGGAACTACTGAATCAAGCATTAGAGCAAACTAGCCTACGTGGTGAACTTTCTGCTGGAACTGACCTGAATTTGATTGCAATCACGAAAACATCCCATGTTTAGCCCAACGGCAAAGGGATTTTAATCCATGATCCGTCTGTCACTGAGAATATTTAACGTGAGTACAGTGGCCTGTGAAAGCCAGGAGCAGAATTCGTATCAACCAGCCACCGCTGCGTCGATTCGAAAGTCGGTCACGTTATTGGGATGTGAACTCTCTATCCCCTAAGCCACAGCGACTCAAATTTCAAGGTTTATTTTTAGATTTATTTATTCAAGTTTTAAGACATCTAAGAATATACTACCATATTCAAACCTTCATTTTACCTGAATCTAAAATATTTAATTCGAATTGTTTACACGTTGAACAATCATGACAAGTGGTTGTTCAACAATCCAAAGGAGGATCCTTTTATTCAACAGTTTTGTGTAGTATTTTTAAGAAAAAATAAATATTATGCCTCACTCTAATGATTTAAAGCTTTGTTATCTGAGCTAAAAAAAAAATTATTAATAATTTGTAGATTCTGTTTGGAAAAATCGTTCAAAACGTCTGGATAAGATTATATTGTGCAAGAAATTCCTATACTTAATTAATATTTAATTTCGGTTATAAATATTCATTGATGTTATTTATTATTTTGAACCAAATATCTAATTGATAATAACCAAATATAAAATGATACTTAAACATACGTAGTGGGCGGCCATACCTGTCAATACTTTTACTTGCACTTGTTTAGTTTTTAAATTTACTACTTTTACTGGAATAAAAGCTAATTTTTTTTCCGAAAAATTTTTTTTTATGTATTTTAATGAGAATGTTGTAAGAAAGCATTACTTTTTTACTAAAATATTTTCTCAAGATAGAAAAAAAATAGGTTTTTCTCAGAAAATTTTCATGTTAAATTATTATTTTGTAGTTTCTAAATTTACTGATTTTAACACTTAATAAAATACTATTATAGCTTACTTACATGACTCAATTTATAAACTTCAATGACTTGATTTATAAGCTTTTGCAATTAAATGCTGTCAAATTGAAATGCGTTATTGTTTCTATAAAGTTCTTTATAAGCACAAAAAGAAAAAAGTTTGCTAAATAGAAGAAATACAAATCTTAATAAAAGAATAGCTAAATAGAAGAATTAGATGTGCTAAATAGAAGAAACAAAAGTTCCCTGACTACCGGTTAGCAGTCATAGAATGTTAGCTTCGTGGTAACGTGTAACAATAATATTAGTGTAACGTGGTAACACTAATATTATTGTGATCCTGTAAACTAATTAATCATGTAAAACACCAATAATAATCCTGTAAACTTAAATATAAACTGAACTAAATTCAGTGGAATGGCAGCCTATGGAGGACCAAAACCTACTTTGTCCATGCCAGTTTTCTTGACCTTTAGGTTTGATGATCAACTTTTGACTAACTACGATGTTCACGTTCGCGAATCGAATCTATATGATTTTTAATTCGTGTAGGCAATATTTTAAGCACCCAAATCAGACACCAGAATTTACAATTTCACTTCTTAGGTATTTAACCATTTTTGGAGGACTTAAACGATGCTTCTTTTTCTATTTCATAGGTATATGCTTACGATGTGAACAAAGGAAGAGAAGGCTGTTGCTTACCAGGTTATCCAAAGCATATCCATCAAGAGTTTCCAAGTGTCAACAAAGATTCAGCTTTACCATCTCATCTAGATGCCGTCTATTACTCTTACACGGACAGATCGATGTATTTCTTTAAGGGAACTCATTACTGGCATAACATCGCTTTCAATCCATTGGATAGAAGGAGAACAAACAAAGTAAAAGGTCCGTGGTTGATATCCTCTAAATGGTATGATATATGTGATGTTCAAGTGTAGTTGATCTGAGAGAGTATGGTTTGGGATAATATTTTCCAGTTTATATTTGATGTATATCACTTTAGGATGAAATATAGTTGTTTTCAATGTGATATTTACAAAAATATGATAACTGATTGTAATTTTTGCTTATACCATGCAGTTATACCGGTAGCAGAATTTGCAGGGTGAATCTGCTGAATTATCTTCATGAATCTAAATTTGTTTGCATTGCAAAAAATTCTGGATCAAGTACCAGCTCTTTGGGTGTCGGTACTCTTTATCGCAAAATCTATTCTTATTGTAAAATTTTACGGAACAAAGAATCTGATGTACCGTAATTTTTAAAGTAGTATTTAACATAAAATCTCTGAATCACTGTAATTAAATAAAGATTACTGTAAAAATTATGGTATAAAATTTTGCGGTAAAAAGGAATTTTACGGTAAAATGGATTTTAGGGATCATGCATTCAGGATACCAGTACTTTTTATCGTAAATTGATGAGGAATTTTTCACAGTTTTCGACCTCGACGACAAAGAGTATTTCGTAAAAATTCACCTTAATCTAACATACTTGTAGCAAAATTTGAAAATATAAGGCCCTTATACATAAAATCTTTATTGTTTAAATTAAAGTTTAATTTTATGATATTAAAAAAAATTTATTTAATTCCTATACAGTGAAGCTTGTAATCAAATAACAGAAGAAAAAAAAATTTCTTCTTTCATAGCGGTGTTTTCTCAATTCGGCTCTTTAATTTTTTATTAAGAATAAGTCTTTAAAAGGAGTCTTAGTTATCTTCCAATTTGCTGGTTTGCTTTTAAGAAAGAAAAAGAAAGCTAAGATGAAAAATAATCTGAGAGCCTTCTGCTATGCTAATAGGTTTCTGCTACCGGTGCAGTTATTAGTTTCCATATTTGATATTTTCTAAATGAGCTACAATAGTGCATGATTTTGAAGGAAGGTAAAAGATGTTATTTCTGTTTCTTCATTTCTGTTCTCATAAAGATCTTGCTCATTTATTTATGAATATTTATCAAGTTCCCCAAAGAAGAATATAAGTAATGTTTCAGACAATAATCTTCCTTTAAGTTATTTTCAAGAAATTACATGTTGCAATGACGCTAAAAAGCGAGGCAGTACGGTCAATACTGTCTGCAGAGCTAATGAGTTATAATATCAACGGAAGCACGTAAATAGATTCTTTTTACGAAACTGTAATTAGAATCCATTTTCAGTTGATTTCAATACTAAAAAGAAAAATCAAACCCGGTCACTTTGAGTACGAATACGAGCCTAAATTCAGACTGGCTCTGTGTGATTCTTAAGCATATCAATCCTTCTTGCACAGATTTTATTACGAAAATATTACTTATCAGTCTACTTCAATTGTCTTCAGCGTGTCTTTTGACACCAAAATTCAGCTTATTACAAATGGCTTAATTTCAAGTAAATGCATTGAAGGGATTTTTCGTGAATTTTTGTGTATTCTTAAGTTCGCAGCATTTTTTTATTTTTTTTTTTATTGAAATACAAAACAGGTCAATACCAGACGATAAATGAAGGCAAGAAACAAACTCAGAAGAAATAAAGTACACGATTCAGTTCAGAATTGGAATCTCTAGTTCCATATTAGTAACTGCAGAATTGAATTTAAATGTTATAATAAAAATAAAGAAAACAGGAGGGGAAAAAAGTGGAACTCAAAATGTTAGCCGAAGTGCAAATATAAAATTCACCCTTTTTATTTTATAATGCCTATTTATTTAACCTTTTTATTTTACATAAGATTTACGTTACCAGTATTTTGATTTTTTTTATCCTACGTTTATAAAATGTTTCGATAATATTATAATTTTATGAATTCTAACTTAATATCAAATTAATTATTCTTTAAGTGAAAAAACAGCAGTTATCAACACATATAGGATACATAGATATTATGCATAGATACCTTTTGTATGCTTTCAGAATTAAAATGCTTACTCCATAACGCAATGTGTCAATAAAAACGTTGGTGTTCTGTCTTCAAATCATGAAAGCCTAAAAGAGTTATTTAATTTTAGAATGTAGCTCGGTGACTGTTGTAAACTCAGAAAAAAAGTCCTATTCAATCAAGATTAGAGACAAGAAAACTTATGGATACATGAGCTTCTCAGGGGCTCAAATTTGAGGGAGACGAGATTAAATTAAACTGTCATAATAGTATTCTAACTTTCACATATAAGAAACTTCTATTAATAAATAATAAATTTTTTAGTAATAAATTTCTAAAATGTGTTAAATACTTGCAAAAATTATTGGTTTAAAATATTGATTTGAATTTATAGAGATTTCTAATTATTGGGGGGGATATATAAACTCTTCACGCCCTGAAAAATATTTTAATTATATTTTGGAAATAATAAATGTATTTAAATTATTATTTGTTTAAATAAGACTAATTTGGTTTTAGCTGCTTTTAGCGCTTTTCCATTTTGACTTATTATTTTTTCTTAATTTCCTTTTTTCTTAATTTGCTTAATTAAATTTCATACTTTGATTGTATTTAAATGCTGCTATTTTATTTTTAATTCAGTGGTTCAGGGAAGAAAATCGTGGTTTGTAAATAAATGTTTACAAATCACGTCACTTCTACGTTGATTAATAGTTAAAAATCATTGTTTATGGTTTGTGGAAATACAAAAATAAGAAAAGAATTTTTATAGAAATGTTGAGAATATCCCAGAAATGTGTTTTGTGTCTTTATCGTTAATGTTTTTTTTAATTTAATAAATATTTAGTTAAAAGGTTTTTATGGAATTGCTAAAGCGTTCTTCAATGAATGTCTAGATAGAAGTTTCAAAATAATTCAGTATTAGGAAAAGAAAGACGCAAAAAACATAAAAATTGCAAAACATCTTAAATGCTTTTGAAAAAAATACATTTACTAAATGCGCAGTAATTTTTGATTATTTATAGGTTGAATAAATCTAGCTTTGACAATTCAAATTGAAATATTTCAGTTCAAAGCAATTAATACAGAATGTGAAATTCGAACTGAAAATGTTAATAAACTTTTAAAAGCAATTTAGTAAAGCTTATATAATAGATTTTAATAATTTATTTTTATCAATTTGTTTGTTTTTTTTTGTTTTATTTTAAGCAGTTTATTTTTTTTAATTAAACTACATAATTGTCTAACGATACAGATGCAATAAATGATTAATGTATACTTCAATTTAAAAATATATATATATTAAACATTTTGCTAATATTTTTTCCAAAAAAGAGAAGAAACAAAAAATAAAATTACAAAAATTAAAAAAATAAAAGAAAGAAAGAAAGTAAGAAAAAAAAACAGTGTTGCTGAAATAAAAATTTTGTAGTGCTGCCATCTAAAATGATCTTATAACACTAAAAGAAAACTTGTCTTTGATAAGAGTAATTGGATATATAAAAGTAAAACACTGTGTAAGAGGAGAAAAAAAATTGCTTGTTACTATGCATATTAACCAGTTGTGAGTAGTATAAATAAAAATCTAATGAACAAGTTAGTGATTTACAAAAACCTTTTATTTTATCATTTGAAGTATCTCTTTACGTTTAGTAAATTACTTCAATTATAAAATTCAAAAAAAAGAAAAAATACCTGCTAATTATAACTCATATATCAGTTCTTGTCATTAAAAAAATAAGTAAATTCAAATATGAGCATATAATTGAATACATATTAAAATTAAAACTTTATAAAATTATGCATTTTAATAATAATATGAAGTGATTTGTTGTCGCAAAAAAATAAACTTTATAAATACATAAATTTTTTATCTATTATTTGCGTAGTTGATATTTATTTTTTCTGTTTTATTGGTATTATTGCATGAATATTTAAATTCAACTTTAAAAATAACTTAAATTTGAGCAATAATAACTTAAACTTGAGCAATAGCAAATAATTTAAATTTTAAAATTTAATTTTAGTACAAATTGGTTTTGATTGCTGAATATATATATAGTTGTTAAACTCAAAGAAACATTGCTACTGGCCATTTATTCGCTATTAAAAAAAGGTTTAAAAAGATAATTAAAGAAAGATTGTTTTTTGAAATCAATTTCAGCGTTTTCATGAAAATTTTCTGAACCTTTTACGTAATGAAAGCATATTTTGTAAAACTAAACACATTGAAAAGTTTAAATTTTTGCTGTGATTTATCTGAAGAAAATAAAATCGGAGAGTGCCAATTTATGATACGTATGTTATATCTTATTTATTTAAATGAACGCAGTCCTCAATTTGGACGAAGTTTTCAATGTGATGGTGATGTTCATCTATGTACGTATTTGTAAAATGTGATCTTGTACATTGTTTTTGAAATGTGAAACAATTGTACATTGTTTTTGTTCTGACGATACCTTATTTGGTTGAATATGTTGCATTTTTATTTTTAATATCTGTATGTATTTGTATAGATTATTCATTCTTTGAAAGTGTATATACATTTCTCTATAACTAGAATCGCATTTCTTTTTTTAAATGTTGTGATTGTGTTGCTGCAATAAATTTATTCTCAAATTTAATTGTAATGTTTTATTATGTTTTAAATACTTGTAATATATTTTTGTTTTTTATTCTTGCTTTAATGCTTTATAGAATATTTTAATTTCTAAATGTTTAAAATTCACTTATTATCTGATATGTTTCAGATATTTTAGGCAGTTTATTTTTGCTTCGGCAATAACTGTTGATGCCTTTAATTCATTATCTGTACAAAAATATTTTCCAGTTTATTCCTTCTTTGTTTCATATATGCCAGTGTGTAAAATTAAAATTCTAAACTATGCACCCTGTCTCATTTTTCTTTGGGCTTTAAATACATAAATCGATATTATTTATAAAACAACAAATGCCATATTTTGAAAAAATTTACATACTTTATTTTGAATAATGTTTCCTTTATTAGTTATCCACTTGATTTAATAGAAATTTAATTTTGTAAAATATTTAAACATAATATTTTTAATGCTATTGAAAAATTTCTGTTGAAATTATTGTTTTGTTTTGAATTGTAAATGAATTATTTATGATTTATCTCATATCATTTATTTTTCTTCATAATTTATGTTTATATAAGCATAATATTTTTCGTAGAATCAAAGGAATGATAAAAAAAATAAAAACAAATTTATTTCAAACAAACACATCTGTTCTTAAAGGTAAAATAACTTAGAAAGAACACATTTGAAATAAAAAAAATTGCACATTATTATAATCTAACATTTAATTTTAAACAAATAATTAAATTCTTCACTCTCTGAGTTTTTATTTATAGTAAAAAATGCAGGAAAATAAATAATAAGAAATATTTAAAAGACAACTGATCATTGAAATTTTTTTTAAATGAAGATGGTTGATTATGCCTGCTATCTATATTTATATTTAGTCTATTATTTAAGGTTTTATTTATTAAATTCAGAGAGATAGAGCAGGGGGAAAATCTTCCTTCTACTAGGTAAATTAGCTTGTACTATTTCGTCTTGTTAAAATTATAGACATTTTTTTTAGTTGTGAGTAATAGTAAAGCAAATTTTGAGCACATTTGATTTACAAATTTTACTTAAATTAAACCAATAATTTAGTTTTTTATCAAATTTTATAAAAAGCAAGCATAAATATTTTATTCCCTTCTTAACAATCAATCTAACTATTAATTCAATACAAATCTATAACTCATTAATTCACTGTCGCGATTTAATTGAATATCAAAATCTATTTTTTTTTCTCTTTGTTCCTCAAGCTACTTCATTTTTCTAACCACAAAAATGTTTCAGTTACGGGATTATATTAATTCCCATGGTCGTTCTGGTGACTAAGCTGTAGCCACGTTATTTAATATTGAGAACGGGAGGTAGGCATTCTTTTTAGCTATTCTATCTATCGATAAATCGCCAATTATGGATCGCTTCCAATGCTCTTAAGTTACCATTAAGAACACTTCACCCACTGCGTATTTAAAATTCTTGGCGTTCTGACAGAGGTGTTCCGACCTTTATTAATTTTACTAAACTTTAATCTTGAGTAAAATGCATCTCTTCGTCTGATACCTTTTTTTTATTTATTTAATTTTATCTGGCCAATATTACTTAAATAAAAACAATAATTGTTTTGCATATCAGTGGACTATCAATTTTTTTACTAAAGCATTGTACAACTATTTACTTTAATCACGTCATCATAAAACTATTGGAAGTCATGCTTTTCTCATCACAAGACGAGTAATTGTTATTACAATGTAGTTTTTGTAATACTAAGTAACTAAATACTTTTCTCAATTAGTATTTAAGTCACACTTTTAGTATAAATGATAAGATTTTACTACTAATATATTTTTTTTTTTCCATTTAAATCTGATTACTTATCATAAGTATGTCTTATCATAGTTTTAGAATAAAATATAAGATATTATTTTCGATATATTTAAATATTTTAATATCGGCATGTACTGCATTAAAAAAAAAAAAATTCTGACTAACTTTCTATGATCAAGAAGTTCCAGTAATAATCTTAAGCTTCTCAAGCTATATTTAGTCAGACTCACCTTATAATTTATGTATTATATTATTCTTTGTTGAAAACCCAAATGTCACGTATTTACCAGTCACAAATAGAAAAAAATAACACTCATTGTTTTTTCGTTTTTTTATTGTTTCTTTTTTTCAGAAAAAATTGCTTTCAACTCATCCTATAGTAATACACGACAGTAAAAAATTCCGGACCAAATTGCTCTGTAAAGTACCGGCACTTTGGGAGCATCATAAGTTAACTCCAATTTAAAGAAAATCTATTTTTACCTAAAAATATTTTACCTCTATTTCTACAGTATTATTTATTTAATTAAAGTGATTTTACTGTAGTTATTACAGTAGAAATTACTAAGTATCAAATTTTTTGTTCATTAATTTGCTCCATTAAAAATGGATTTTACGGTAAAAGAGAAACCCGCACCTTGAGTGTGGGTACTTTTTACCGTAATTTGATCAAAAGTTTTCACCATGTTGTTGGATTCTGTTCCTCCTAAGAAGATAGTAAATTTTAGGAAAGTTTTACATATTTGATTAAATAAGCTTAAAAGTTGTTTCAACTTCAAATTACTATCTTTGAACAATAATTATGCAATGAAATAAAATACACAAATCAAATGTTGAATTTTGATTCACAAATTACGCTGATTGCCGTTACTCTTTGACAGAATTTATTACTGAGTACTGGTTAAAATAAGCTAATTGATTTTTTAATTGACTATTTCCATTTTATTTGAGAGCAGAATACTACCTTTGAAAACAATTTTTCCACTGCTATCTTTCCTTGACTCTCAATCAGTCAAATACGAGTATTATAAATAAAGGAAAGAATTTAGCTTCACATGTAATCGTTAAACATCATTTCACTTTTTTAAAAAAAGTCATTTGCATTAGGTTATACAGTCAAACCCCGCTATAGTGAACACGGTTTATAGTGAACTCCCGGATATAGTGAACGTAATGTTCGCTCCTGTGCCTTGCTACACACGCATAACGTAATTTTTTGTGGATATCGTGAATCAAAACAAGAGAGGAAGTTGGATATTATGAACTTTTTTTCTGTCTTCGACTGATTTATTTTCTTCATTCTTTTGTAATAATTTTGAAATTTCTACTTCAAAATAAATACATATATACCAATTTTTAAAACCATCTATAGCATGGAATGTAGCAATAAGCATTTTTCTTTCTTGCTTCTTTATGGAATAGCATTATTGAATTGGTTCGTTCAGCATTCAAAGAAACAGCAATCTTCCAGTATCTGGACAAATGCTTGAAGTCAAAGCCGATGAATTTGCTAGGCGATTTGGTGAGATTACTTTTATATGCTCGAATGGATGGTTAAACAGATTTAAAAACCGGAATAACAGAAACTCAGAAAAAATTATCGGAGAGTCGAGATATGTTTCCATATCTGATGTTGAGGATTGCACATCAGCTGAAGATTACTAATTTTTTTGTACGCAAAGCAAAGAGTAATAAAAAATAAAAGTTAATACATTCTTGTTACTACGTAATATTTTTCAGTCATATTTCGTATTTCATTTTATTAGTCATTTATTTAAATAATGTGTAATAAAGGGGGGGGGGAGTTTGGAAAGATTAATTAAAATTGTTTGCGGAAGTCCCGGTTACAGTGAACCGAAATTTCGGTCCCTTGAAGGTTCACTATAGCGGGGTTTGACTATTGAATTAACAACTCACCGCTTTCATTTTAGACTGCGTTATCAAATTAATTTAAGAACATTTCTTAGGAAAATAAAACTGTAATTTATTTACAAGGTACATAAATGTTGCTAGTTTTTTCATTCTCCCATCAACTGTCTGTCATATAAATATTCTCCTAATGGATTGTCCTTCATTGCACCGAGAACAGATATGTGACGTAGCAAACCATCAATTGATTCAACTTGCTCAGTGAAATATTCCTTCTCTAAGAAGTCCATCAGCTGTAAGTAAAATAAGTTCAATATTTTGAATCAGAAGGTTTTTAAAACTCATAATAACATGATTCCAGGAATAGCCATTCGAAAATAAAAATAATCGAATAAAAATAATTAGATGTCGTGCATAAATCTGAACTATAAACAAAATAATTAAAAAGGATTCATCGCTAACTCCCTGACATAGAATTTTTTTTAAACATATTTTTCATACTTTTTTCATTATTTTGAATTTATCTAGGTAAAAATAAGGGGGAAATATTACATTTAGCATATTAATAATTTATATTTATGAAATACAGCCTGAAAACTGGTATCTTTTTCTGCGTTAAAGATAAAATCTTCCAAAGAGAACTTACTTCCAAAGATTAATTTTTCAAAATTGCAATTATTTAGGTTTAAGAGAAACAATTGATCATCGTTGAAATTTCTGCAATTTACATAATACATTTGTTAATACATTCTTAACTGAAATTTTTTAATATTTTTTGACTTAAAATTTTTTTATCTACTTTTTTATATTTTAGTACAAATATAATTCTGATAGTCTTAACAGATTTTTTTAATAACTATTAGACAGATTTTAAAACTAAAAATTACCAATAATAATTACGTTTAAGCAGTGAATTTGCACAATTTGTATATATATATGCACAAAATGATACTGAAGTAAGGCTGTGTGAACTTGTGGGGTAAAATACCATTTAAATCTGAGTTGCCATTGTAAAGGCATGTACGAATGTTGAGTCCTTAATATATTTTTTAAAATAGGATTCATTCAAACTAAAGAATACTGTTCACCCTATAACATCTTCTTCGCTTGGAACTTGTAAAAGAGGATTCTTTTTCGGGATTATAGAAGTCCAACATCAAATGTAAGTTGAGTAACAAAATACTTCAGAGGAAGGCCCAAACAACCAAAACTTATGCTCAGAAGTGTGTTTAGCGGAGATTTTATAAATTTTCTAGATTCCGTGGAACTAAAATTTTGTAATACGTCCTCTGGTCAATGTCTCTCTTCTCTCTACTGATGTCAAATTTGGAAGTCATGTTCTTCGATTAAATAATAATCATAATTGACCAATAGTTTAGAATTTCAGACTAATTTGATATTTTTCTAATTATTTTCTATTGTTTATTCAGAGTAAGGCTCATTCAAAATTTTTCTAATTGTTTTCGATCGCTTGAACGACATTTATTCGAAATTTTTTCTAATTGCTTTCAACAGTTTGGCCATTCAGGCGTATTCGAAATTTTCCTAAATATTTTCTACTAGGTCTTTTACGTTCATTAGGCATTTTTTCTAGTTACTTTTTACGGTTAGATCATTCAGACTCATTCGAAATTTTTCTAATTATTTCTATTGTTCAGACTTTCATTCGGCATTTTTTTCCAATTACTTTCTAAAGTTTAGCCTTTTAGGCTCATTCAAAAAAATATTTTTTCTTAATTATTTTAAATACATAGACTTACATGAGCATCTTTACAGTGCACGTCAGCGATATCGTGGATATGATGAAGTTGATTATATACTTCCTTCTCCAAATGAAGTGCATCGTTCAAAGCTTCAAATGCACTTCCCCAATTAACTTTGACAGGCATCTATTAAAAATGAATACACTTTACAAAAATACGTTACATGCATAAATATAGGTTTAAAAAGAGAGCGTTACACATTCGATATTACATTTTTAATTAGAATATAAACCTACATCGTTTTAAATGCTAAGTAATTCTTCATTTGATTAACTCAAAATGGGAAACAGTAACATTGCAATAACCAGAGTATACTTAATTTAAAATTACTATGAAGGTACTTATGGTTTTATAATTATAAATGACATTTTCTCTATGTTGCATAACGTAATTATTCCTCATCAAAATTCAGCATTTCTTTAAATGATGTTGATATTCCGACTCTATTTTACTATTTTTGTATTATTAAGGATACTTTAGTTAAAAGAGTTTATAAGGAATAAACGTACTTTAGATTCTGTATAAAACTAATTACTTTTCAATTGTTAAACCTATAAATTCTGCTCAACTCTTCATAACATATAACACCTCATAAAAGAAAGAATGCCTCCACACGGATCAAATTATTAGTCCGACGTACGAGCATAAATTGCGCATTGGGGTTAATAAAAATATCCCAACGCTCAGACTAAAGGACCGTATTTCTCTTTTATGGTAATCCATGCAAAGGCTCCCTCTCTCTTCTAGAAGGTATTGCTTTCACCCAGCAACAATCCATTCGTTTTTATTACAGTTTTAAAATGTCATATTTATATTTTCAAATTCATATCTTTTAACTGCATTTCAAAAAAAATTAGTTTTAAAATATTAAAAAAAATCTTATGTCTGTATTATCAAAAGGAGGGTCTTTTTAAAAATGTAAATGGGTTTAATTTTTATTATAATTTAAAAAGTAAGCTAATAATAAGGGTTGGTTAAAAATAATTTTTAACATTTTTCAATGTAAGACAAAAAAAGAATAAATTTAATACTTAATAAAACGCATTTAATTAAGTATTATTAAATTAATTTAGCATCACCCCTTAATAGCTTAATATTCCAATCATAATGGATGCATGCAAATGCAGTTTTAACGTATAGATGTGAGTCGGTAATAATACTTTTGTAATTCATACATCGATATTGAAATCACTAAACTTGCTTCCCCTGGAATTCAGGTAATCAATCAACTTCTGCGCATGCTCTCTTTCTTCTTTGGAGTTCTCACTAAAGAATTTTGCAAAGCCTTTTCGTGCAACTGCATTTTGTTCAAAGTGGGCAGCCTAAATGGAGTAAAAACAATGTCAATAAATTATCAAAAGAAGCTGGATGTTCTATCATATCACACATCAAAAAGGCTAACTTTGAATTTATTTAACAGCATTAGGAATTTCAACACAATTACGGTCAGTGACTTGGAAAAAGTGTTTCAGTTATTGGTAAATAAAAATAAGTTTGTGTCTGTAAATATTAGAGGGTCATAAAAATACAGGTCTAGCCGTACTTTTTTTCGGCATAAAATAATATGTGCGGTCTAAATGGAGTAAGAACAATATCAATGATTTATCAAAAAAATTTGATGTTCTATCCCGTCTCATATCAAAATGTCTGACTTTTGAGGTTATTTATCAGCATCAATAATTTCCACAAACTCTAATAAAATTATGGTCAGTGACCGGAAAAAACTACTTTTAGTTATTGATAGACAAAAACAAATTTTTGGCTGTAAATATCAGAGAATCATAAAAATACTGGTCTGGCTTTCCTTTTTTTCCTTCTTTTTTTCATAAAATAATATGACTACTAATGTGCTCGCTGTTCGGGGTCGTCGATGTAAAGAGTGCTTTTGTATCTGTAGTCTGATGTTGTAACCACCAAGAAAATGTGCGCACATTTTTCATCTGAATCAACAGTATATTTAATGGTTGTAAAACTCTTAGAGGAGTAATTTATGTAGCGAGACTCTTATTATAAAACTCTTAGACTCTTATTATAGACTCTTATTATAAAACTCAAACTCTTATTATAAAACTCTTAGAGGAGTAATTTATGTAGAGAGAGTTTCTAAGTCGTAAAGAACGTTGTTCCGACAAAGACAATTTTACTTCCAGTAAATCCATCTCCAGCCTTTTACTATGGCAGTAAATTACTGAGCTGTGTTTGGAACTATAAAATTTAATAAAAATTTGTCACATACTTTTGCATTTCTGAATGTGGAGAAAATTCCTAATACAAGGACTTTATACATTTTAAAGCATGACTATTGTTCTTTCATATTCATTTCTGGACATTTTATTTTAAACTGTAGTCATCCGTCGTTGTTGTAGGCCGTTATCTAATGAATTCATTTTTTATATTTTTATTATAATTGATAGATTATACTGTAGTTCATATTTGTAGGAATTTTCATTAATATTTAATTTCTTATTTGATATGAAAATGTTAAACTTTCTACTGCTTTTTCGATAAAGTACATGGATTGGATTTAGCGCATTATTTTCCTGCCAATATGTCGCAAACATACGCGTTTTATTTTCATTCTGTGAATTATATTTATAAATAAGCAAATCACTCTATAGTTTATTTATTAATAAATGTTGACGCTTTAAAATGAAATTTTTTGTTGTTGATAATTTCAAAGAAAATTTAATTTGAAATTCCAATTTGTATTTATATATAAGGTACAGTTTTTTGTATCAAAAAGCTGAATTTTCTTATAATAAATTTCGACAATACATAAAATTTTTAAGTACAGAAACATTTATTTATTTATTTTTCATTATTTAGAAAATTATTTTACAATTTAGGAAAAGTATTTGGATATACATATATTTGTTGGAAATTTTATATTTATTATTGCACATTAATTATTTAGGAAAAATATTAGCTGACTAAAACTGAATTTACATGACTGTAACAAATAAACAAATCGCTCTATAATTTATTTATTTTGATGCTTTAAAAATAAATATTAATTTTAATAATTTCCAACCAAGTTTAATTATAAACTTTAATTTGTACTTATATATGATGTACAGTTTTTAGGTTAAAAAAATTAAATTATATTTTAATAAATTTCGTCAATATATGAAATTCATAGGCGGAATTTCTTTTTTATTATTATTTAGAAAATTATTTTATTATTTAGAAACAATTATTTGGATATACATATCCATGTAGAAAATTTTTAATTTAGTTAATTAAATATTTATTATATTGTATTTATAATCTCGGAAAATTACTAATTGTTTAAAAATATGGTTGAAACTACCATGTTTTCGGTCTCTAATAAATTGCCGTGCTTCCGGCTCTATGAGAACACCAAGAAACTCGGTAATTTCTACGAAAGTGATTCGGTAATGAATTTGGTGAAATTAACAATAAAGTTCGGTTTTATAATCTCTGATAAAATTAGTAAATGTCATAAAATTTGTTAATTTTATTATAATAACTTGGAGTATGGCATAAAACACAAAGACATTTTTGAGCAGGACATTTTATTCTGGTAAAAAAAATAATAAATAAATAAATTTAAAAAAACTATAATTTTGAAAACTACTTCCCGTCAACCTTTACCATATGAAATAAAAAAAATTATCAAACAGTTTAAATACCATGCATTTTGGTTTTATTATAGCAGTTATTGGATATATCTTTACCAGAAATGTCATTACGATACAGTAAAGTAATTTTACCAGAATTTTTTCTCTGTGTAAAATATTTTCATCTAAGTTAATCATCATTATAATCTATTAACAATAAGTTAAAGGATATTCTTACCATATTCATATATACACCAAACACCATATTCATTTACATCGAGGTTATTCATCATTAAAATTTATCAGTAATAGGTTAAAGGATATTCCTACCATATTCATTGACACCGAAGTTAATCATTATAGTATATCAGTAATAAGTTAAAGGATATTCTTACCATATTCATATAGACACCAAATACCATATTCATTTACACCGAGGTTAATCATCATTATAATTTATCAGTAATAGGTCAAAGGATATTCTTATTATATTCATTTACACCGAAGTTAATCAATCATCATTATAATTTATCTGTAATAAGTTAATAGATATTCTTACCATATTCATATAGTCACCAAATACCTTATTCATTTACACCGCAGTTAATCATCATTATAGTATATCAGTAATAAGTTAAAGGATATTCTCACCATATTCATATCGACACCAAATACCATATTCATTTACACCGAAGTTAATGATCATTATAATATGGTAGTAATAAATTAAAGGATAATCTTACCATATTCATATAGACAAGACTAGCGTGCATTTCTACATTGACTTGTGATCTCAAAAGTGTCATGCATGCTGGATAAAGATGATATTTATCACCAGATTCATCTTTCACGTCGTTGCTGGACAACTCTGAAAATGTAAATTACAAAAAACGCTAAAATAGTTAAATTTTATTCACAAGAAAGAAAAAAAGGAATTTCTTATTTACCTTTAAATATCAGAAAAATATTTAAAAATGAGGCGTAAGGTAATTGAAACACATTTGTTTACATAATTTTTTATCGTAATCCCAATCGTATCGTATATCGTATCTCCCAATGTTAGAAGTTTAAGTGAGGACACTGGTGCTGCCAGTGATTCGGATTTCAACTATACGTCATAGACTGGAAACATAGAAACCAAAAATTTAGACGGTGTACAGAAAAATGTACAAAAGTTCGAGGGTATAAAAAATTTAAAAATTCGATAATTAGCTAAAAAATTATTACTTACTTAGCTTGTAGTAAAAAAAATAATATACGCAGGTTACAGGTTATAATAACAGGTTACTGTTCAGATCAGACAAATGCTGCTACCGGAATGTAATTGCTGAGAGTGTCATTTTCATTTCCTTTGGAAACGAATTTTTTCAAAATTCTAGTTTGATTGAAAGATATTACTTATATTCTTCACATAGTTCATTTATCAATAAGTTTATGCACTTATAACTTAAAATAAGTAAATTAAGCAATGGAATCAAACTTAATAATAAGAACTAAATACAATGAATTACAAGTGCTTCTAATTTCTAAATCGTTAAACCGCATGCTCATGAGGATATTAAAAGTGGATTTAAAAATTTTGCTCTAAAAAATTATGAATTATACTCTAAAAATTTATAAATTATTACTCACGTTTTACGCCTACAGCCACTGCTAAAAGAAGGGTAAATCCTGCTGTAATCCACACCATTTGTTTTAACATTTTATGAAACTTGACTACCCATAAAATTCTATGCTATGAGTGGATCCGAATAATCAAAAATCTCAGAAAGCTGGAAAGTGGTCATAGGTCAGAGCGATAACCAATACATTTTTAATAACATCGAAGGTCAATAGCATCGTCGATATCAAGATCCCTAGATACGGAATTCGTAGTGGGAAAAATTTGTCAGTCCTTGGCTTGCTCGATTTGTTTTGATTTCAGAACTCTAAAATGAGAACGTTGTTAAGGAACTCTAGTAATGTTTTTAGAGCACTGGGTTGAAATATAAATGATAAATTCAGATACTGTTTGTAGCATATCAGCTTAGTTACATAATTGATTAAATCCAAAGCTTTGTCCGGTGAAAAGTATCCATGTTCGTAATAGACAAATAGTTTATTTTTTAAACAAAATTCATTGATTATTTTGCTTTAGAAATTTCAGAAATAAATTAATATTCATTGAAATATTAAATTTGGCTACCTTTTATCTCGTTTGTAGAAATTGGATGTAGTAGGTGTGGTATTTTAGTGTGATCAAAATATTGACCTCCCCGTTCTGGTAGTAAACGTTAAATATTTTAATAGATGCGATAAAACAATTTAGATTAACAAATTAATTAACTCATGCAAAACATTAATTTCTTAGATCAAAGTATGCATGGTCGTAAAATTAGCCTTCATTGAAATTAATCAAAATTACATTTTAAACAACAAAATATATTACATGCCAAAAATAAAATAATTTACCGCGTGAATAAAACACCAGCTAGTATATCACACAAAGGAAAAAAATATAGCGGAAGTTAAAATTCGTGATCCTCTAAGGTAAAAGAATAATTTGAAAAGTTAAATAAGGTTGAACAAAAAAACGTTGAAATAATGAGACAAAATATTAAATTAATTACTTACATTCCGTTTATTCATAATTTTAGAATAATATGCCCTAATATAGCACATGGTACGATTTTTTTTAAGCACCAATTGATATTAAATATTTAAAAAAATGAATGCTCCACAGCATTAAATCACTAAAGCATAACATCATACATAAATTAAAAAATTTTGGTGAATTTATATGATTTTGATGAAATTAGATTTAAAATCAAAAAGTATTCTAACACAGTCTATTCAGTATTTCTCCTCGGCCTGGGTGTAATAGGTATTTTCTTAAGGGCTGCTTTCTTTCCCTCACATCAGCCTTATCTTTCGCTGGTGTGGTTGCATTGGTGCATCTTCTCTTTCACACATTCATTTACAGTTAATTATCTATTGGTTAAGCCTGGTGGTTGTTCATATAATTTGTCCTAATGTTAAACATTCGTTTAACAAGATGAATTTTTTATTTTTTCCCCTCAAATACAAAGTATTACATTGGTATAGTTCGTACGTATTAAAACTGCATAAGTATAGTACAGCTGTAATATAAATACGTGGGGAATATAATCTTATGGCTCCTCTATAAAGATTAGAACCGGAAATTTGATTGATTGTGATACACTTTGTCTACTATGAGTTGGCCTCTAGCAACAGCATTATGCTAAATGATACTGAATACAGTTAATATTTATTTTGATGAGATGAATTTCTAGAAAAGTATTTTCCTAAAAGTCTAATAACGTAAAGCCACATGAAGGGCAACAAAGAATGATAAGTAAAAAAAGAGGAATTATTGATTTTGTCGCGGCATAATTTTCAGTTTTGTACATTATTTCTTTTAGTACTGGTTTATTGATTATTTCACCTCGTGCCAGGAACGGGTATTCAACTAGTTAGGTATAGCCTACGGATTTTGTGTTCTTAATCATATCCACAGTTAAAAGATTTTTTTTTCGGGGGGGGNCACAGTTAAACGATTTTTTTTCGGGGGGGGGGGACGAATATTTAATTGTGTTACTTTCTCCCATTTATATATAAAAAATTTTATATATTTAATGCACAAATTTTTTATGAGATTGAAAAAGAGTACTAGAGTTTCATTTTATAATTAAAATTTCATTTATTAAAATTTCATTTTATTATTAAAATTTCATTTTATTATTAAAATTTCATTTTCATTATTAAAAAAAAATTTTTTTAAAAAAAGAAGAAGAAAAAAATCTGAAAACAGTTTATTTCAAATACAAATAAAAATACTTCAGTTTAAAAATTTAAATAACCACTTTTCCGAAGTCATTTTTTAAATGTTTTTTTCCCCTAGTACACAAAATAAAAGGCTCCTCTGAAATAGTTTTCATATTCACTCCTGTTATTATCTCATATATTTTATACTTCATTTAGCTTTTAACATATGGTGCTGCTATCTAGGGAATTTTTAATGAAATAATTTAAATTTATCCCTTTTTTTTTAATTTCCTTATTAGCCGATATTTTATGAAAAAACGGTCTTACCTCAAAATGCTTCAAAGAAATTCGTTTAACTCAAAAGTTATGAAATATGAAAAAAATATACTTTGTATTTTCCATTTATTTCCAAATGTTTTATTCAAAATATTTCGTCGAAATTTCTCACCTACTGAACCTGTTTTATTATGTCGCTTACTTCTTAGATGTAGACGCAGCCTTTCGTTGGTTGAAGAGTGAAAGTTATGAGAGTGGGATACCAGCTCAGGCACTGTCCACGTCATTTGATCAAGATTAAAATTACGTGGTACTCTTGCCGTGGATTTAAAAAGATGGAGCCCTGAAAAATGCCGCTGGATGGTAATGTCATGGTTTGGTGAGTGTGTTTTATTGTTCTATATTTGAGGATAGGGGATGCTATTAATCACTGAAATTTTACTACATTTCTTAAGTAACAATAATGTTTTTAAAATTTTTTTAATCTTTGAAAAAAATATTTTAACTAGAAAAAGAAAGTATAAATTGAATTATTCGATAATTGTTCATCAGATTTAGATATTATTTTTTAATTTAAATATTAATCTACGTTTTTTAATGTATAGTTTTGGAATGCTTATTTTTTCGACAAATGATATACAAAATATTTATGTTAAGGGTGATGTTTAAAGAACACCAAGTTTTTAAAAAGTAAATTTAATATTTCTTCTGCGTTTTTCGTCTTAACTATTCTTGAAAGCCTCAAAGAATCAACGTCTGAAACATGATTGGAAGTTTTAATTTTTTGTGAATAAGAATAAGTAATGCAAAACACACTCATTTTTACGAGATGTAACTATTTTGTCAAAATGCAAATTATTGCAAATTTTACGTTTTTTTTAAAAATTAAAATAAGAAAGAACGGAAAATAGGTATACACATTACGTTTATATGCGAATTAATAATTAATGCCGTATAGCGAGAACTATACCTATATTTTCGTAAATTCTTTAAAATACTTTTTTTAATTTTTGATAAAAAAAATAATTTAAAATGCAAAAAAGGTTTTAAGATAAAAAAATATTATTGATATATTTATTTTGTTGCTCTTTTCTCTACAAGGACTTTCTTTTTTCTTTTTTTTTAAATATTATTAGATAAAAAACGAAAGAAATGCTTCTTACAATTTTCGCTGCCACTCGCACAAGCCTCGGGAAGCTCTAATTATACAATAAAATATACTTAATATCCTTCAAAGAAATAATCTAGAATTTAAAATCCTTCATAAATAAAAATAATTTTTGTTTAAAATTCAAAAAAGCTTTCAGAGAAGAAAATTTAATGTGACAAGGAAGAAATGTTAGAAAGTAACGAAGAAGAAAACTTTGATGTGACCTTTTCCCTTTACGTAGTACTAAGGAAGTGCAATTTTCAAACAAGTACGAACTTTTGTAATGATTTTTTTGCAGCAAAATATTCTGGTTTTCTGCGATGAAGTGTACCAGAATGTTCTTTTTCATGATTACGTATGGAAGGCCGACTTTTTAACTAAATTAAACTCCAGTGCATCAGGGATTTTATTGTACAAAGAAGAATTCTATTTTTTATATTTTATAATCGTCGTTGAACAGCCCAATTTTTTGGGTTTACGACTGCTAATATTCAACTCCGTAGCCTTGTAATTTTGAACCCAATCCACAAGACAAGGGAACTACTGTATCAAGCATTGGGTGAAATTTGCCTACGTGGAGGAATTTTTGATGGAACTAACCCGCATTAGCGTTACAGGAAGAGGAAGACCACGAGAACCTCCCACTGCTAGCCAGACGGCAAAGGGACTCTAAATCAGGATCCATCCACCACACAGGATATTTCACGTCAGCACTGTGGTCGGTACAAGCCGGATACGAATTCGTAACCACCAGCCATTGCTGGAATTCGAATCCGGCTCACCTCATTGGAAGGCGAACAGAGGAATTCTATTATCTTTACTCTAAAAGCACACCATTAGGTGAGTTCTGCAAATGTGCACCCTGAATCACTTAAGCTCCGCGTCACGAATCTCACCCATTTTATTATTATTATTTTTTTTTTTTTGAAGTTCAGGAATTATTAATATGATATAACTTCTCCATTTTATAAGATAAAAAATGTGTATGCATCTATTTTCATGTCAATTTCAAGAGCAAACGGCGTTGTTCAATGTTTTTTAAACAAACATGATGGTTCTAACCAATGTACTAAGAGCCTATTTTCAAATTTTTCATCAGCATTTCGGATTGTATTTATTTTTGAATATCTCTATAAGATTGACAATCAAACCATGAAATAATTAAAATTAAGACCAATGAAGGAATTTTAATACAATGAATTTTTATTATTTGTTAAAAACGATAGCATAATTCCAATATATTTTCTTAACCAATAAAAAAAATAATTTTTTTAAAATAAAACTTAGTCTCGATGAGAAAATACTTTTTCCTATTTAATTGAACAATCGTAACAATTGAAATATAAAAAAAATTGATAATTGTTTTAGTACAAGAAAAATATATGTATATGCTTAATATGTATATGACTATATCTATATGAGTAAGACTCAACTACGTGAATTTATTTTATGCTCCCAACAATTAATTAAAATTTGATTTAAATTACTGCGTCCGAAGCAAATGTAGTTAATATTTTTCATCAATACAACACAATAGTTATTCCCAAAATATTTCTCGCTATACAAAAGCCGTTATACCCAAACATTTTCTTCTCAATTTCTTTTAAAATGTGCAAACGGAACATAGTTTTCCCGTAGCAATTACAAATAACAGAGAAAATCATATTGATCTGAAGTTATTACAGTGTTATTCAATAAATACTAATATTAAAACAACAACAATACTAATATTAAAACTTTTCCTTGAATTTCTTTGATAATAATAGTTAAAATGTGTTATTCTATGATGTTAAAAGCAACGTTATTCCATTGACGTTCATAATCTTAAAAAGAACTATGTTAAAAATATTCAGTAGTCTAACAAACAAGTCTAATAAACAATTGGGCAGGGGGTGGGAAAAGTTTTAACAAAATGATCAAATAAAAGAAAGAATATAAGGAAATGATGTGGTGGGATATAGAGAGAGCCCCAGAAATCTCAAACTATGAAAATTAAAAGAAATTTCTGTAATTATGATAATTACAGAAATGTAGGCTAATGGCTAATAAAAAGTTTTGGTATTTAAGTAGATAAAAAATTAAATGATCGTGTTCTTTAAGTTTAAGGACGTGTTTTGTGAGTCCAATATATATTGGGCATCTTCCATTCTGTGCTTCCGACACTGAAGAAATTTTTTTATTATATTACTTAAATTATAATATGTAACACTTTTTTTTAACTCTTATCTCATTACTTAGCTTTTCTCACATTTAGCTCAGAGTTAACCCTTTATTTCTAAGGTTATTTAAAGTTTTTAATAGCTGAAAATTGTTAAATCCGCTTTTAGTCAGAGGTAATACTCTATACACTTAACATGAGAGTGCATTATGAAAAAAACTTATGCAAAATATTCGATTTATAATAAATTAAAGTAAAGGTCTTATCCTTAACTTTTAAATATATTTTAATACCTTTGCAAATACTAAGAACATGGCATACATTACTTAACAATTTATTTGTCTTTAAATTTAAAAACAAAAACCAGAATTAAAAATTGACATTTTATTTAAAAAAAAAATAAAAAATTATAAAATGTAAATAAAATGTTTTAAAAAATTCAAAGTTTATAATTTTAAACAAATTCTATCGCTTTAACCAAATTTTTTAGCTTTTACAGCGAACGGAATTTAAAATCAAATAATCTGCCAAAACAATAGGCAAAAGGTTTTATAAATAAGTATTCGTAAACCATCATATTTATTAATAATAAGTTTTTCCACTTGCTAGAAATTTTCAAAGTGTTTAATATAGTTTTAAGGCATTGAATTCGAATGTAAACGCAATTAATGGATTTTCATATTAAATGATTGAATTAAGCGAAAAAAATGTAAACAAGGTTAATGTTAAATTTTATCTAATTCGCTGATCTTAATTTTAACTTAACTTTTAAATAAACATTTTGTCACACCTTATTTTAATAACTTTTTCGCCGATTCCATCTCAATTTAACTCCATATGATTAATAAAAACTTTTTTAAACTGCAAAAACTAGTGTTATATTCTTAAAAATACTTAACTATAACTCTTTAGATATTTTATTTTTTGTTGAATAGCATTAATTGCAAAACATTATTGGAGCAATGAAAAGACAATACGACTCAAATATTTTTTTTTGAAATTGCTACCATAAAACTGTGTGTAATATAAAATTACAGGCAAAGCTGAAATATAGGAATTAACGAATTAGAATATCTTGAAGGGGTTTACGATATACAGTGCACTCCCGATTATCCGGGTTAATCACCGGGACAGGTGGCACGGACAATCGAAAAACACGGTTAATCCGAAAACTCCTCTTTATTAAAGAAAAAATCAATTCCAGTACAAAAAATATAAAAATTACTGATATTTGCATGTTGTTAACTAGGAATTTTCCCTTTAACATTTGCTGCTTAAAAAAATTTTAATGCGACTTTGCCATATATTGACACAGTAATGTCACCGTAATCAAATTCTCCCATATAATCTAATTAAGTTTCCACAGAGCAGCAGAATGAGAAATTGTATTTCACTCATTTACTACATTTCCTGCATCAGTTACTATCATCACTGTTTTATTTAATTAGCAATGATGTCATCTTCTGTCAAATACTGGAAGACAGGCACACACTTTGAAACCAATCTTCTAAATTTTCTTCGTCAAGAATTTCGAAACCTTAGATTTCTTTTGCTTGTTCAAAAATACTGTTATCACATTCTTCTTGAATATCTAAAGAAGATTGTTCATCAAGCTGTATGATTTTCTCCACGATCATAATAACGTCGATGATTTTACCTTTGGCCATGCAGCTGATATTCCATATACTGCAATCCAATAACGAATATTGCTTCTAAAAATTTGTTAGTGTTATAACTTCATGAATAAAATTTTTTTTTAAATGTTTCTCGTTAAATAAATATTTTTTATGTGACTCTGGAATGAGCACGGATAATCCGCAAACCGGATAATCCGCGCACGGATAATCGGGAGTGTACTGTATGTTGTTTTCCGGTAATGGAAAACTTTTAACCTTCACTATGCTCAAGTGTATCACCAACACCAAACCGCATGAGGTGTCATTTCCAAACCTTCTTCACTAATTATATCGTTATCAATAAGTTTGATTTAGTTTAATCTTTTCTAAATTTTCTTCATCAAACTATTTTCAATTTCAAATAGATTAAAATCAATGCATGTTGCCCGTTGCCAAATATCATAACGTTGAATTATTTATGTAATTTGTATTTACTAATGCATAAATGCAATACTTCATTAAAAGATTTTTTTTTTATTTCTTTTCTTTTCATAGACTTTTTTTGTTCATTATTAAATTATACGTGCATCTACAAGCAATTCAATACTAAATTCATCACGCAAATTTTGCTAGAATTTAAGTCGCTGAAATAATATTTTGTGCATGTGGGTAGCAATCTTTCAATATTCGAGCTGTTTTTTGAAAATAATTGCTTTGTTTGGCATAAAATTACACTTATAATCAATAACAACGTTTTAAGAAAACTATCCTTACTTTTTCTCTTTTTATTAAAATGTTAACCATTCTAACGAAAAAGGGTTTTAAATTTAAAGGAAGATACGAAAAGGGGTTGAAAGTGTCGGAGTCATTGATTATTTATTTGCTTTTTCAATGCATTTTTATACAAGTTTTACTTTTGTAGAGAGAGTCATATCGACAATGTCAACATTCATCTATAAAAAGGTACTGCAATCTCGAATCGAGTTAGCATGTCTTATTTACTAGTGATTTTCAATTGTATTTTTGTAATGGTAGATACACTACAGTACTCCCCCATCAGAATGTTATCTGTGACAGAATTCGATAAACGGGATACCGCTAGTTGATTCATTGCTCTTTCGTGAGAAGTCGGAAGAGCTGTATTAAGATCACCGTTCTATTATTCCGATTGTGAAATCTGAATTAAGTGCACGGACATGGTCACTCCTGTGTTGCATTAGCAGTCGAGTGAATACAGGCCCACATTGTGTGTGATATACACTGAGTAGCAACAGCGCGAGGAGGTGGATAATGTCGCAGTCACAAGTAGCAAGACAACTGTTCATTGTGAACCATCTATCCTGGTAGGCATGTTCAAACAGAAGTGGGAGTTTCTGTCAAGGTAGGCGTGTTCACATCACTTCCGGGTCACCAATGTGGAGAAAGCCATATCGACAATGTCAACATTCATCTATGAAAAGTTACTCCAACATGGAATCGAGTTAACATGTCTTATTTAGTGATTTTATTGAATTTTTTGTAGTGGTAGATACACAACTTTGATTTTTTTTTTTAAATTTTACAACTTAAACACATTTTATAAAAAAATTGTTCAACATTATTTTAACCATTTTACACTGGCTGGAGACAAGTTTTTAATAACTCGAATAACATTATTTTAAGAGTTATTTTTTCTGCACTTTGACACCGATTTACAAAGAAAAACTCCCCTATTCTTTATAAGTGTCACCTATCCTATCAAGAGTCACCAAAATTTCATGTCTCTTAAACTAACAACAGCATATGCGGAAAGTCCGTAAAAAATATTAGTCAAAAGTCAAATTAAAACATGAAACTTTCAAAAACATTATAAGAAATGAGCCAGAGCAATTATATTTTATCATAAATGCATTTAATTAATCAAAATTCTTGTTTTTTAACATACATAAATAAAAATATCAATAATTTCTTCACAGAAGAAAATATTTTGTGCTGTTTGTAGTATCACACAGACAGATGAAAAAATAATGTTAATTTAAAGCAATAAAATTTAAAAAAAAAATCCTTTTTAACAGATAGAGTGCTTAAAAAGTGCTTAAAAGTTAACGTATTCAAAATAATAATTTTAATATTATATCCAAACATTTAGTGTATGTCATTAACTTAACTTCACTCATCATTTTAGCAGAATCAATGATAAAACTTATTACCGATTAAAAAAATTACATTCGATTTGTTTGTTAATGTAACACATTTTACAAACAGAACTTACATATGAAAAAAGTCTATAAACTCTTGACAGTAAATGCATGCATACTTTATACTTAGAATATTAACTATATACTTAAATACTTATACACTTAAATTATTTATACACTTAAAATAAATGTTAAAATTCAAAAATAAAATATAAAGCAATTACATATCTCATTAATTCTAGTTTTTGAGTCATGATAACTTCATCAGAAATATAACTCAAAATGATTAGAATAAATAAATAATAATGTAAGATTATGATGCTAGTTATAGTTATGAATTTTGACGAAAAAAATATTAAATATATGTAATTATACAAATGATAATAGTGTTTACGCTAATACTGAATCATAACGTTTCTTTCTTCATTCTTGTATAGTTCGTCCAGAGTAAGAAGACTATTTATTAACTGCCCATATTCATTGGTTGAAATAGAGGTAGTTAAGAGCACCCCTATTTCAAATACCCCTAGGGATAATTATTTACGAATAGGGTAGGTATTTACAAGTACCCCAGGGGTAGTTACGAGTACCCATATTGGTTGAAATAGGGATAGTTGAAATAGGGGTATTCTGTAGCTTATGAGGAAGAATACGGAAAACGGAAGGGAAAGAAAGCTTTGCGACAATGGCGCTTTTTCAGCACTAATGACATCAGGATCGAAATGGAAGTATGCTTGTCTTGTTACGATGGATGATCTATAAGTCATGAAAGACAATAATCAGCACAGACATATTTGTAGCCTTATAAACATTAAGATCTCAAATCTGTAATGTTAAGTTTTGAATGTACTAATAAACTTGTAGTCATATTTTATACTTTTATTAACACTATATTTTAAAAATAAGCATCACAATCCTGATATAATTGCGACGGCAAATAAAATGGTCATTCTGCTATCATCGCTCAATAATTACAATGGCTGACGGTAAATAATAACTTAATTGACCACCCCTAATATCTGGGCAATTTTAAAAAAGAAGAAAAAAAACTATTCGAAAACGAGAAAAAAAATTTTAAATATGACAAATGATTTCAGATTTTAATCCCAGAAAAGATGGTATAACACAATTATGCTAGTTTTGATGATTTAAGTTCTACCTTTTCTGCGGTTGAGTTTAATATAACGTCAGATTTTGATCATGTTTTTTTATATTATTATATATTGATTTTCATTGATTAGTTTGGATTTATTATAACCTTTCAAGAATGAAGAAAGCTTAACAATGATACAAATGAATATAAAAACTAAACAACACACAGACATGCATGCTTCAGTACATACGCAGTATACAAAATATCACGATTTGAACATTGGTCTAAATGGATAATAATGTCATGCGAATTCTATATATTATTAAAAAGCATTCAACTGTAATGCGAAAAATTCTGTTATTTAATTCCATCATTCGTTGATTCGATTTTTTTTTAAATATTTGGCACAGTTTTTTCATGGAAGTATAGCAATCATTTTCAGTTTGATTTTACAGAAAAATTTTTATTTCATTCACGCGAAAAACTCTTTGAAAATATAAAATTACATTGTATTTGATTATGATAATTCTTTTTAATTTTAACAAAAACAATTGAAAACAAAAACACTATTACAAAAATTAACTAAACTGATTCATGAACAATTACAGACAATTTTTTTGCAGTCACTTTTCCATTACTTTATATTATTGCTGTCAATTGCGATACATTAGGGGGACCAGAAAGTAATGTCGTTTCGGTACATTTGAAATTTGTTACCAAGATTTTATTTTTAATCAATAATGTATTCACCCTTGTTAGTAAATGAATCGAAAAAAATTAATCGATTTATAAGACTAACGAATATTTAATGCGCCGAAATGACATTACTTACCGGTTCCCCTTATAGACTAAGAACAATTTCATGAAAAATAATACATTTTTTGAACTTTTTAACAAAATAAAGTAACTGTTTTCTCTTTTTCAATTTACATGCATATTTTTATTTTGTATCAAATTTTAAACATATCGTATTAATAAAGTGAATTAAGCGTCAAAAAATATTATAAGGTTTTTATTTATAAAATAAAAATTTATTCAAACGTCTATTTAAATTTTTATATTTATGTAATTTAGAAATATTTATTTAATTTACATAAATTAACATATTTTTAGCTATCAGTAACTTGATCACTAAAATATTTCCATTAATTTACTTCCTTATGTTAATTTACAAACACTTATAAATTTGTGTAGCGTTTAAATTGTTCTTTTATTATCATATTTCTTATTATGAAGCATTGCTAAGTTTATTAAAAACACGCTATTGATTTTAATTTCGATAAGGATAATGACATCTAACATTCATGTTTTGCTTTGCACTTAAAGTGCATGGTAATGTATAAAAAATTGTTATTAAGTCGCTTATCATTCAAAAGGTAAATTGATAATTTTAATCTATGATTTGCGAAATAAAAGAGAGAATAATTCAGGTTTACAGTTGAATGCTGATTACATGTCCATAAATCAGTAACACTCGGTTCAGTTAGGTACTAGTTTCCGCAATTTTAGGTACGGGATCCTCGGGGTTACTTGGATGGTGATTGGGACGTTTTGAAATGCAAGGCACCAGGAAGAGTATGAGACCACTAGCAGCAATCATTGAGCCTGACACAACGAAGCCTGGATCATATGAGCCTAAACCATCGTACAACCAACCTATTCAATAAATAAATGATCATTTTATATGAAGGTTAGAGTTAAGAAATTTGCTCGAGTATAATGGATATATGTATTAACATATAGAGAACAGCATCATGATATATTCCTTCATAAGTTAAATCAAATACATTGCAAATAGTTCCAAATTGCGGTAAAAAGTATTCACACACTGAAAGTAGCACCTGTGAAATCTTTTCACCGCAAAATCCATTTTTACAGATAAATATTATACCGTATTTTTTACAGTGATACTTATTTAATAAGAGTGATTCAGTGATTTTACTGTAAGAATGACTATGCATCAGATTTTGTTTACTTCGTAACATGTGTAACATAACAAGTAATTTGGATTTTACATTAAAAAGTATAGGCACCCTGGGTGCCGTAATTTGATCAGGATAATCAAAATACGACTCCCAGAAAAATTGGAAAATTTTTCTCCTGATCCAATTGATCCAGATCAAATAAATTTCAGATCAAATTGATCTGGAATTTTTTTCTGTGTATAACAAAATTATGTTAAAGTATAAGTGCGAATTTAACTATCCATGAGCCAATAATTGTGAAGTTAGAAACTAAACAGAAGACGCTTAACTATTTGTAACTGTGCACAAGCATTTCACCAAAAACTAAATTGACCGTATGATGATAAAAGTTTTTTTTCAAAATCCACTTAAAGTTTTTTTTAATAAAGCAATATTAAAAAATATGCACATTCTACGTAATGATTTAAGAAACAAAAACATTAAATTAATAAAAAACAAACTTAAGGTATGTTAAAGGTGAATGGGTTAAATTATGGAATAAAATACTTTCATGTACTTAAAAAAGACACAGTTTAAAGTAGATTAAAATATTCTCAAAAGTAGAAGAACGAAGTATTATTTTGAAAGTGCATTTTTAGGCTATTAAATGTCTAATAAAATGCAATCAACTTCTGAAAACTTTTTTAAAAAAACTAGTGCTATTTATATTATTTAGTTTAAAAGTGCTAAATTATGGAATAAAATATTTTTATATACTTACAAAAACAACAATAAATTAAAACAGATAAATTAAAGCAGATGAAAATTAAAGCAACGTTAAATGTAACTGAACGAAGTATTATTTTGAAAGCGCAGTTTTAGGGTATTAAATGTCGAAGAAATTACAATCAACCTCCGAAAACTTTTTTTTAAAAATAAATACTAATATTTATAGTGTTTAGTTTAAAAATGCTAAATTATGGAATAAAATATTTTAAAATACTTAAAAAAACCTTTTAAATATTGTTTAAAGTAGATTAAAACAGCGTTAAATGCAGCAGAACGAAGTATTATTGTGAAAGTGCATTTTTAGGGTCCTATTAAACGTCGAATAAAATGCAAGCAACCTATGAAAACTTTTAAAAGAAAACTAGTGTTAATATTTTATGTAAAAATACAACTATTTACCTGTTATAGGAGGACCAAGTAAACATGACACTCCTTCAAATACCAAAAGTATCCCAAACGCATTGGTTAGCTTATCCAATCCCAGCAAATCAACCAGAATTACAGATGTAAGGCTCACATAGGCCCCTAAAATTCAGTAAAAATAGTTAATAAAAACTGCAAAAGTTGTCTGTACCATATTTTATTGTTAATATATATTTATAAAATTTAAGAGTATTTAACGCAAACAAAAATTTAGAATTGAAAGTAATATAATTTCAAAAACATATTTATTTAACTTATTGTTTTAAACTTGGTTTAAAAATTCTAAAATAGTTAACTGAATTTGAAAAATAAAACACTAAGTGCTTTAAACTCGTTTTTAAAAATTGCTGAAGCATTTTAATTATAGTTGAAAGTGAGCAAAAAATAAATTCAAAAAGTTTTTTAGAAAAATTCAATTAAAATATCAAAATAAACATACGAGAATTATAACGTTTCAAGGAAGTTCGAAAACGTTTTTCCTTCCTTTAAAAATATTGACGTTGAACCATTCATCAAATATCGTAAATATTTGACGAATCTTTGTAAATGACATGATTCAGATTCCATTACAATTATAAAGTTGTGAACTAAAAAGATTTTGAACCCCAATATAGAGCAAATGAATTCTTTTCTGTATTAAGTTATACAATATTATAATTCAACTTAAATAAACATGATTGAATTTAAAACACTTTTTAAGGTTTCGAGGAATTTAGCCGATATTACTATTCAAAGTATTAATGAATTTAATAAAACTAACAAAGTCAATAAAACTGTTTCGGTAAATAAATTGCAGCAGTTCAAACAAAATTCTTCACATGTTAAACCATACTACCGTGTTAATTATCTAAAAAAGCTAGAATATCATAAAAAGCCGACATAAATCAGCTCTACTAGTTGAAAATTCTTTGTTAAGTATAAATTTTAAGTAATTTATAAAATAAGTTGAATAAATAATATTATATTATATGCAAAATAGTCTAATGTATTAAAAACCCATAATTAAGAATAATGTTTAAATAATGTTTAAATAATTTATAAAATGGGGTGACTTAAAAAATATTACATTGAATTCAAAGTATTCTAACTTATTAAAAATATAGTTTAATATAAAGTTTAAATAATTTATGAAATAGGGTAACTCAAAAAATACTATGCCGTAATGTAATTATGTACATTTGGGAGAAATCTATAACAATTTTAATCCAACTATTTTATTATATACACTATTCGCTCATTATAAAACTTGTTGTTTCATTAATTATTAATCGAAACTAATTAACATAAAAAAATTACTCGAAACTAAATAACATAAAAAATACATAATAATTTCATAAGAAATACTATACTAATTTGATAATTGATAATGTATGAGATAATTTTATAAATTTTGAAAAAAAATGTTATTCTTTGGAAATTCTAAACCATTGATAAAACAGGTAAAATAGTAATTCTCAACAGATATTTTTAAAATTTTAAAGACTTAAACAGTAAAATAAATAAAGTTTTGTTTAAATTGGCAATAAATTATTATCATTATATTAAATGCCCCCATTAAAATATCTTGTCTAAATATGATTCTATTTGGAAAATATTTTTATTTGTAATTTTTGGCATAATTTTATGCATCATGAAAAATAGAAAAAAATATTTTCTTTTGAAAAAAATTCATGAATTAAATTTCAAACTCTTCCAATAATTATAATGATCAATAAAATTTTGATTTAAATATTGAAAAAGCTCTGATAATTTTAAGTTTAAGTTGCTTTGACTTAAGTAAATAAGCTATGAATAATCTAATTTTAAGTTAAGGAAGGATTAAAGCCATTCACTTTTGCTACTAATACAGGAAAATTCCATTTTTAATTTAAATTATAAATCGTCTCTTTTTTTGTTTGATTTAGAAGAAATGCATATCACTTCCTTTCTATTTCCTACAAAATAAATTAGAGCGATTAGCTTAAACGTTAAATATTGTTGTAAGTGCGTTAAAAACGTGATAATTTGAAAGCTTAATAAAAAAGTATTTAAAATGAAATTTTACTAAATGTATGAAAATTTGCTGTTAAAAATATAACAGCAGTAGAAAGCTATTAATGAAACACATTTTCCAATTAAAAACAGTCATTAGTTAGTGATGTGGATAAGGAAAAAAAATTATTCAAAAAGTTTTCCACTTCCTGATTTTAAACTCTAAATTTTGCTATTTTTTTCAATGTCACCAGGTCTTTTCTATTAACATCTTTAATTTTGTAACATTATTAAATGGAATATTTTTATATTTAGGAAACGTGAATAATTTACAGTAACTGTTTTCAGGGGCGTAGCCAGGAGCTTTTTTTTTTTTTAAACAGAGTCTAAATTTTAAAAAGTTTTAAATTTGGCATTATATATCTATTTACAAATTAAATAAATATTTTTACCGTTTGCAAAGCATTTGCGCTTATAGCCTACGAAAAAAAAATTTCTTTCTTTTTTTGATTTTGCCAAAAGTGAGTTTTTAGCCAAAAAAAAATCCATAGGCCGAGTTTGAGGTGTTATTGCAAATTTAATGAATTTGATAATCTGCATACTCTAATTTTGAGAGGTTAATTTTCCAAAAGTAAATCATCCTGCTACGCCACTGATTGATTTATACTTGAAACTTAAAAATTCAAATAATGATAGTGAAATTAGCATCTGTTAAAAATATGCTTGACACAATTGTTCAGAAACTGACATGTGGTCTGCTAAAGTAATGTAAATAAGAGTGTGGTTTATCAATGTCTCACAAAAGAGAAACCGTAAGTATAAATTTACATTAGTAGAAGTAAGTAAATATTACTAACCAGCAGTGGCTCCAAATGTTGCACAATAACAAGCCATCAAAGTGTAATTAAGAGCATAGCAGCTAAGGGCTGTAGCTAAACCACAAATAATTAAACTTGTGTTATAAATCCAGAGCCTATTTACACAAGATCTATCCGACAAATATCCTAATGTAACTCTACCTACAGTATTTGAAATGCCAATTATGGCTAAAAGGAAACTTGCATCTTCATTCGATGCCATACCCATTTCCGACACTCTATCTTTAGTGTAAACATATGGTACATTAAAACCAATACTAGTCAAAAAATTGGAAACAGCAAACATCAAAAAAATAGGATCCTTAAGTATCGCAAAATCAGTCATCTCAGCTAATGCATCTCGAATCTCTTTCGGACAACACTTGAATCTTTTCTTGTGGTCAAACTCATCCTCAGCATCAATTGGGTGCACAGCAGAGTAGGAAATATTAGGATTAGATTGGTACTTAGCAAGGCTAATCATACTTCCGCTGTAGAAGATATCTTTACGACACAAAAGTCCACCACTGCGAGATTGCGGGCAGGCATACTCAAGCTGAGACAACTCCTTGTTGGTTTGAGCCAAAGAAGCTGATGAACAAACAAAGCTAGACAAAGCAGTACCTTCCACCTTTCTACGCAAAAAATCCCCTGGCAACATCAAACTATTGCGATCATTTTTTTTCTCTGGACCATGTCCATTTGATCGCAAAACAATATCCTTAGAAAACCCGTTGGCCATGACCTCTGAAGGGGTTGAAGGATTTGTACTGTAACCAGGTGGTAATTGAACTTTGGGAGAAATATCACCATTCTTTGCAAAACCATTGGTGAGTCTAGAATCAGCTGACAAAGTGTCATCTGGATTTTTCTTTGTTACCAACTCTGATACAACGTGACCATTTGCTTGAAACATCAAAGGTGTCGAAGGGCTATTGCCATCTTCCGTTGTGGTCGGTAACTTCCCATTACTCAAAGAACCGTTAATCTTAAGCTTCGGCAAATTGGGTTTCTTTATTCGAGGGACTTGCTTACTCTGAGGACTTGAAGCTGCCTCGAGTGGGCGAAATAAAGCTCCAAAAACTGTGCAGTTGAGAACTAAGGCAGCAATAATCATCATTGCTCCTTTCCAACCATAGTTTTCGACAAGAATTTCTGTCAGAGGAGCAAGGGCAAAAGTACCCATTCCGGAACCACAAACTGCTATTCCTGTAGCAAAGGCACGTTGTTTTTCAAAATAACAGGTAACACTAACTATTGAAGGAAGATACATAAGACCAAAGCCTGATCCTGAAAATATAAAAACCAAAGAAACTATGGAAGTTTGATACCATTACAATCATTTAACCTCTTAAAGGTGAAGAATAAATTAAACTTAATAATAAAATCACAGCATGAAAATATTACTGTGATTATAAGTTTATTTATCTTTACTTTAAAATTTAGTGTCAAAAATGACAAAGAAAAAATAACAATCATCATCCCTGAAGAGGTTAAATGTAAATGAAATATTGAAACTAATTTTCAATTTCAAAGCATTTTAATTTTACAAGGTTTAAAATTTCAAGCAATTATGGAGATTTGAAATGATCTAAATGAGTCATAAACATGTTTAAACTTTAAGTCTAAAAGACTGAGTCTTGTCAAGTAATGTCAAATATAAATGAGTAAAACAGTTGTTTAAAATATATTAAGCATGAAAAGCAAAAAATAATACAACTTGTTATTGACAGAAGCAGTTACTAAATATATTACACTGGTTAAAGTACACTTCATTTTAAAGAAGAATCATAATTTATTGCTGTGTGCTCCGTAGAAAATTGAATGTTATAGAAAGTTCGTTGCAAATTTTTGACCATGATTAAAAATCGTATCTGATTGTTAATATTAAGTTATAAAAATAGTTCTTATTATAAATGATAAGCAATAGTTTGATTTCAGTACATCAAATCAAGTTATCATTTTATTAATAAAACACGCAATCAATCCAATCTTGGAAATATAATCAACAAAAAAAATTGAACATCTTGTCACCTATCATCTTACTAATAATTCTTTTTTTTTATTCCGTCATTAATACCTATTCAAAAATATAACTTCGTAAATTTAATTATTTGGTACACTTTTTTTCCGTTTATTCAGGTATCGAATTCCTATTGATCATAAGTAAGTCTTAAGGATCGATCTGAGAAGTTGAAGACGATTTGATTTCGAAAAGTTTCTAAAACACTTAAGTAAGCAGTGTCAAAATACTTGTTGCACAAATTTGTTTTATTTGAATGGTTACTGTACAGTTTATCCAATGTTTCATAGGCAAAGATGGATTCATAACAGTTCTTTAAAAGTTGGATGTTCTGGCTAATACAAGACAGTAACTAAGTATTTATTAAGTATACAATAAGTATTTATTTCAATATGGCAGCTTTATAGATCATGAATGCTTTATAAATTATTTGTTCTTCATTTTAACTAGTTCTCTCAAATTAAAACATAAGTTAGAAACAAATACATTTCTCATAGGAAATGTAACGCTTTGTCTACCAATGCTTTTTACAGACTGAGCTGTACTGGGTTGTTGTAACTAATAACAGCTGAAACTAGAGGTGTTTAGGAATCACTTAAAACGCTAACAAAGTTAATAGAATCTCCTTTTAATAAGATTTGCATACATTTATAAAAGTTCAGCCCCATTAAAAGTTGAGAAACTATGCTTTTAACTACACAATCAAATGAAAAACCGAATCTATTGTAACGATTCTGTAACAGATCCGAAATATCAGTAACTGGAAATATTATATTAGTCAACCTTATTCAAATGTAGCAAAGAGTGTTAACCAGTAAGTGATAATTAGAAAATAAGTTTTTCTTGGAATAAATACATTGATTTTTTGGTAAAAATATCGTATATTTACGTATAAGCTCGAGGCTATAAGCTTTGGTAGAGCAAATCCATACACCATTTCATATCAACTATATGGAATATTTTGGTAAGTTCCCATTGCTTTAGTAAATGACTATTGTTCCTTGAGACGCATAGCAGTATAACAATTCGATAATTAGTGCTTCAACAAGCAATGTATAATAGATTGAATTGAAAGGTCAATGTATATATTTTTTAATCCAACTTCAAATCTTTAAAAATAAATAACAATTGCGCTATTCGAAAATATTTAACGTAATCATACATAAAAAGACCATAGCAGATAGAAGTCTTCCCAATCCTTTCCACACCCAGCATTTTTTTAGGATTTCAACTTTTCCCTTTTGCTAGAAACATGTTTAATCAGATAATATTCGGATGAATCGAATCTTATGGTAATTGAGTAGAATATTTCCCCTCTATACACCATTTCGCTATTAATAACGTGACAAAAGAGATTTCGTACAAGAATACAGGTTGAAATGGTACTTTCCACTTGCAGAATCGTCAAAGAGTAGACTGATTTCATTTTAAAACTCATATGATTTATTATTTACTGATTTCATCATGTAGCAACTTAAAATTCATCAACACGTTGAAAAATTGATATAATTTACAATATGCTTTCAAATGCAAAAATAAAGTGGTTAAAATGCAAACATTTAAAGATCAATAATATTGGGTGATAGTGAACTAACCTGTGCAGAGTCCAATGGAAAAGAATAGAAATTGTACATTTGGCGATATTGTGCTCAACATGAGCCCTGCTGACGCAAGAATCGCACCAGCTATTGTGACTGCACGGCAGCCATATTTATTTGTCAGACCACTGGCTATAGGACCTGTGAATTTAAACATTAATCACTTTTTTTATTATCAGATATAAATGAGGATAAATCAAAATTTGATGTCTTACTGAATGTGTAATGTTATTTCGACAGAATTAATGACTTTTAATTTCATTTACTGATACAGTTATGTTAAAAGAAATAATAGCAGTAATTTAAAATTCGAACAAACATATCATGTTAATTTAAATTTTAAATTACTATTTAAATAGTATTACTTTTTTCAAACTGTCTTTCTTTATGCGAATCTTCCTTACAAAATTGAACTTCACATCATTTTACTATTTGAAAAAATAATAAAATCTCAATGGATTTTAAATAGCATCTGAAACTTCTGAATAAAGGTTAAAATAAAATAACTAACTCGTTAATGTACTGAGGGTGGGTAAACTAATGGAAACACTTCTATATTGATACTTTTTTTCATATTTCTCAAGAAAAAACTAAATCATTTTAAAACTTCAGAAGTGCTTAGATTATGCAATTTCTCATACTTCTCAATGAAGTTTAAAGCTTTTAGAGGTTTAAGGGACCGACAATAAATTACAAACAAAATATGTTGTTTTTGATATGTTAAAATGTTAGAAATATATATGTAAGAAATATAGCAATAACTTTGAAACTTGTAGCAATTATTTTGGGTATTATGTGCGAAATAAATTTTAAAATATTCAATAAAATTGAAGAAAATTTTTAAAGAAAATTATTTGCGGAAAAGGTTGTTCTAAATTGTGCAATATATAGGTAATAAAAGTAGTTTTTTTATACTGCTCATGCGTGGAAAAATATAACTTTTTTTTCCCTCATAGTTTTGTAGTGAATCGTATATAGCAAACTAATGAAAAGAGTACGAATTGGGTATGTTAAAAATTTAAAAAGTTTCAATCAATTTTCTGATTAATTTTCGTACTTTTTAAAATAAACTCAAAATTTAAAAGGGGTTTCCTGCAAATATTATTTTGTATCATAAGACAAAATTAAATAACAAATGGTAATACCTTACAGTAAACGCTGATAAGCCGAAATATGATTGTATAAGGAAAGAAAATATGCTGTTATGGGAGATGGTCATCAACAATACCTGTGTCATTTTCAATAAATCTAGTTTAATAGAATATTTTAAATTTGTGGAAAACCCTTATCATTTTGAACTTTCTTTTAAAAAGTACGAAAGCTGCTTAGAAAATTGCTTACAACTTTATAAATTTTTAAGGTATTCAAATCGGAATTTTTTTTATTCATTGGCAACTACGATATACTACAAAATTAAGGAAAAAAAATTCAATTTTTCCCCCCGCATGCGCAGTATAAGGGAACTACTTTAATTACTCTTTAATTTACTACTTTAATAATACTTAAATTTTTAGCTATCTCGCACAGTTTTAAACAACTTTTTCAAAAATTTTAAAGCAATAATTTTGTAATTAATTTTTAAATTACTCCAAAAAGTTTGTTTAATTTTGTGGAATATTTTTAAAGTTATAGCAAAAAACGTAAGACAAAAAATTAGTTTTATTTTATATAAGTGTATCTCCATAAATATCTAAGCTAGGTTTACGAAATTTAGAGCAATTGTCGCATATAATAACCAAAATAATTGTTGCAAGTTACAAATGTATTGTTACACTTTTTGGTATAGGGTATTCAGAAACATTATTTTCTGTTAATAATTTATTATCGGTCCCTCAAATCTCTAAAAAATTTATTGAGAAGTATGAGAAATCGCATAACCTAAGCACTTCTAAATTTATAAAATGATTCCCTAAATGTTTCCTGAGAACGATTAAAAAATGTGTTTGTATAGTTTCATGTGTTAGTATAGTAAAATTTTTCCATTATTTTGTCCAACTCCCGTATGTATGATACATTAACGGAACGGACTCATTATAAAAGCAATTAGAAATTAAAAGCATGTTTTTCGCTAATTTAGATTCTCATCTAAATCATTCTATCATTATAGTATTTGAGGTTTTAAAATTCAAATAAAATAAGTTTATTATCTCGCATTCATTTAGTATCAGAAAATGCATTTCAACGGCTTTTTGAACATGGAAATAAGCCATTAAAAAAGTTCGAAGTAAAAATAGCAAGAAAATAAAATTCTTGACAGTAACTTCTGAATTTGTCAAGGATATTTGCAAAAACATGTTTTTTCAAGCAACCTACACAGAAAAAATATTTATACTACAAAGCAGCGGAATCCTTACCCACTGTTTATTTATGTAATGGAATTATTTCAAGGTTAAACTAATAAAAGTTTGCAGTTAGTATACAGACAGCAAATGCGCAAAATAAGCATAATTTTCATAATTATGAAAGGAGTTAATTTGTCTTTTACAGACAGAGAATGATATAAATTAGTCAAACCTGTTTTCTAAACATTAACTTATATTTTGGACTAATTAGCATTGGATTTAAATTCTTCTGAACCTCATTATGCTTCCAAAATCAATTATTTTCCAAAACAGTGTTATTCGACTTAAAGATAGAGCTTTACCAGATGATTATTTTTACAAGAAGCCAGCAATGAGGTAATTAACAAATGTTCCGTAAACGGCTTCAATATACCAATTTTAACCTATTTTAATTGAAATTTGTTACGAATAATTATATTTGTAAAGGTCTAAGAAAAAGGCTTTAAATTGAACTATTCGACATTAAAATTTAGTTCTCTATGTTAAAAATTTCTTAAATGTAACAAATACGTATTAACTAAGTTTTATTTAAAGAAATATAAAAATTATATTCAAAACGCTACATATACACTGAGAAAAAAAAACTATAGTCAAAACTATCAGAATATGGTAAAATTTACTTACTGTGTTTTACTGTGTTTTTGGCTTTATGTTAGCACCAAAAAGTTTGGTAATTTTTTACCGCAGCGCATTGATTTTGGTAAAATTAGCAATAAAATAGGGTTTGTAATAATTTCTGATATATGTTGAAAATACGTTGCAAAATTTAATAAATGAGGTAAAATTTTATAATTTAATCATATCTTAGAGCATGGCATAAAAACCATTTACTTGCTCAAATTTACTTTTAAGTTATGTATTTTTTACTAAATGTATGGTAATAAGAACTATAAATTTTGCAAACCAGAGTTTTCTACGAACCCTTTCCATATGAAGGCAAAATTTACGAAACGAATGCATTAAATACCTTACATTTTGGTTACCACAATTACAGTTTTTTTAGACCAGAAATATCATTATCATACAGTACGATAATTTTAGCAGAATTTTTTGCCTCCGTGTAAAGAGCAAATATGTATGTAATAATATAAATATATAAAGATTTGCTTTTATAAACTTACTTTAAACTTACTTTATACTAGAATATATAAGGATTTCACTTTTATAAATGACTTGGTCAGTTAATGATTATTAATCAAAAATTTTTTAATTCTCATATAGTGTGTCATCATATATATATACACCGAAAAACCATTACATTATGACCACCATGCTAATAACATGTAGGACCACCTTTAGCCCTCAAAACTGCTAGCACCCGCCGTGGCATTGATTCCACAAGGTGCTGGTAGGTAGTCTGAGGTATCTGGTACCAAGCGCTCACCAACTGGTCCTGCGATTCCCTCACATTGCGAGGAGGTAGCGTGTTAGCAAGAATTTGGTTTTCCAAGTAGGACCACAAATGCTCTATTGGATTAAGATCCGGTGAATTTGGGGGCCAAGACATGACTTGAAAGCCACTGGAATGTTCCTCAAACCAATCCATGACGATTCGACCCTTATGACATGGCGCATTATCCTGTTAGTAAACACCATCCCCCTCAGGAAAAATTGTTGCCATGAATGGGTGAACTATGTTCAAGTAGCTTACAGACGTCAAGGATTGTTCTATGAGGATTATTGGTCCCAATATGCCCCATGAAAACATTGTTCCTGGGTGAGAAACCATGAAAACCTGGGCGAGTCCATTGTTATAGATGAAGGGTGGTCATAATGTAATAGCTCTTCGGTGTATATTCAATATAGTGTGTTCAGAGTTTATTTCTGACAAGCCAAATTTGAAAAGTATTTTGACAAAAACTAAACAATACATTCACATACAAATGAGCTACAAATCGAGGAATAGGGTAGGGTTCTTGACATCGAACCCTTGTGTTTTCTTTCGTTACCTGGCGTTTTCGTTTGAATCGCAATCGAATCTAGATTGTGATTGCGAATTTCTTACTTCTGTGCCATTTATAGAATGCATAGAATTTTAACTTTTGTTTGGAAAATAAAAATAGGCTTAGATTACGATAGAAATCTTATTATCATAGACATAGCAAGATGAGAAGATTAGTTTATGCTTTTCTCAGACAAGACAAATAAAATAGTTTGGTTAAACTTACCAATGCAATAAGTTGTGCCCACCATAATGGAAGCGACCCACGCTGTTGTGCCTTTGCTGCTGCCATAGTATTTCAAAAATTCTACGTAGAAAATTCCAAAGGTATAAGTGACACCATCAGCAATTACATGAATCATGAAGGAAGCAAATACTACAACCCAGCCCCATCCGCCATCAGGAGGTACTGGCATTGTTAAATCAGAAGTCTTCTTCATAGAATCCCTTTTGACAACTACCATCTTGGAGTTTATTATTTTAAAAGAAGATGTGTCACCGTGTCCTGTACAAACAAATGTTTTGAAACCTCATAGAGGTTAATAATATTAAAAGTCTTAAACAAAGACCACCACCTTGAGCCTGACGCATATACCTCCACCTCCAGGTGGCTGTAGAACTACTTAACGGCCCAATTGCGCCAACTTCTTTAACTGTTATCGACTCCAGTGTACCGGAACCCGTCTTCGTAGCTTTGGAGAACCAAATTTACGAATAAACCTAAAAATATAATTTAATTTTTAATCTTACATGTTTTGTGAAAAAATAAATACTAATAAAATTTCTAAATATGTTCATATTATTATTCATTTCTTAAGAATACAATGAAGAAAACGTTCAGGAATACATAATATTGCAAGAGAATAAAAAACAACCTGAGTTAAATTTTTTTAAATTCATGACGTGTTGCGTAAGGAAATAAATGCTAAAGTGCAAATTAACCTAAAACACAACAATATCATCCTTCAAAATTGTTTAAAATTTCTCGTTTCCCTTCTATAATAAAAGTTAATTTATTTAGAAACAAATTCCCTGTTTTTCCTGTTTTTTTTTTTTTTTTTTTTTTTTTTTTTTTTTTTTTTTTTTTTTTTTTTTTTTTTTTTTTNTTTTTTTTTTTTTTTTTTTTTTTTTTTTTTACATTTATATTTCTTTTCTTGCAACTAACACCTTGTATAACATTTATAGATTTTAGGAATGCTACATTATATTCAAATGAAAAAATTGCCTATAGTTTTTTAGTAATTTTCCAGCTATATTCATACAATTAAAATTATCATACAAAACGTTATTTAGGAAGCAGATTTGTGTATTAATGGAGGAACAAGATGGAGGAAAAACACACATATTTAACTTAGATACTAGGTTTAATATAGTACGAAATACTTTTTTTGAAAGAAACATTTTCTCCTCAAAATTCTCTATAGTATTGTTTCCAGATAGGTACTTTAGTCTAATTTCCTTTCAATGTACAGACTCGTCTTATTTTCTACATGAAAATCGAGTTGTTTTTTACTAAAAAATTTTATAATTGTGTTGTGTATCATGGTGCAAATTTTCTGCAAATTTAAAAACATGGATTAAAATATTGTGTAAATTTAAAATAAATCTTATCACTAAATTTCCCCTAGCTTTACAATTGTTGAGTGAAATGTCACGATAGTTGAAACTAAATATTGATTCGTTAAAGATAGACAGTTTTTAAAAGAACGCTCTATTATTTGACTATATCGCTACATTATTTGAGCCTCTTAGTCGCATACTTCCAACATTTATTATTGTTAGGTAATTTTATAGCGTGACCATCATTCAAAGGTATTATTTTGGAAATATGTTATTAAGAACAGCTGTGAAATTTGATTAAAAGATAGATGGGCAACTTAGAAATTAAGCTTGCAAATGACATGATTTAATTATACTCTTCAAGCATAAGGGAACGCCTTTGACGAAATGAATAATGCTTGCTTCATTTAATATTTAAGTCACATTTCCTAAAAAAATTTACTTGTTATGCAAGTATTTAGTGGCTTTCCTAGGAGAAGATTTTTCAAACATGTAGTATTTATTTTTTTCTAACATTTTGCGACACAGATTAAGGCTTACCAAAAAAAAGAAAGTGATATGGAGCAATTAAAACATTAATCATTCCAAAAAAAATTTTTTTTGAAATACTATAAAAGCTAGTTAATGTATGCACTTTAAGCACTATATTATGCTACAGTATACTATAATAACGCTAATAATAAATGATATTGCTATAGTATTATATACTGTTTACAAAAATAAATACAGCATAGCATATAATATTAGAATAATTTTCAAATAGCATAATTAGAGTCAATATTTAGCTATCAACATAAAATATCACATGGAGAAAAATCCTGAGACTGGCAAATTTTTTGTGTCAGTTTAACTTCCATTCATTACCAGAGTCTCTTTTAAGAGTGATATATTTATTCCATTGTTCCTTTATAATATCGAAGTATTTCCTACAGATCTAAATATTAAAACCAAAAAACGCTTCAATTTCGCTACGACCTCATTTTTGTCAGCTCTCTTTTCCTAGGTAACCAAAATTCTTTTCCCTTCAAGACTAGAGAACAGGTAATAAGATTTTTTTGGGGGGGAGGGGGATCAAATCTAAAGAACATGACATAGAGGATTGCACGAATGGAGCAATGGAGATAGGTACAGTTTTTCCATTGTAACGATAAGCTAGGGACCGCGTTTTGTAGATGTTTCATGAAGAAAAATCACTTACTCTTTTGCCATACTCTGTCCTTTTCTATTGACTTTATTGTCAAAACACCCTAATAAAGCTTTGTCATATTTTTTAAGAATGTTTTTTCCGCTTATCTAAGTAATTGATAAAATTATCCCATTAGCATCCCATAAAACGCTTAATATATATATAGTTTTCCTGGCCACCAATTTTAATCGCTTTGAACAGCTCCCTCACTTTGTTTTCCATTCAACTGACAGCTGGTTTTATTCTTGAGAACAGTGACAGATCTTTGTTTCACCCATTATCATATACAAACATAGAAGTTTCTATTTATAGCTTCAAACATTACTCTAAATAATTAACATCTGTTGTTGTATTTTTTTCACTGAGTTTCACAGTGTCATCAATTGCAGCTCCTATTTGGAAAACAGCTCTTCCGTAACTAAATGAATCATCATGCAAAATATTGTATATACTGCCTTTTGGATATGTTTAGCTTAATGTGAAAGATATATCTTGCAATTTTTCTTTGTCTAAGTTAAATAAAATTGTGAGTATTATTTTTTTTTAATTTCCCGGTGTACTTACTACCTTTGAACGAATCATACGTAATGTCTGTACTGTCCAGCTTAAACTGAGCAAACCACCAAGAAAATGTTTGCATTAAAAGGAATGAATATTTTACTACACTTATTAAGTCATTTCCAAACTAAAATGATATTTTCCTCAAAAAACAAAGTTTGATCAACGCACGAAGTTTCGCTTCATTCACTGGTTTCATTCCTCTACTTCTCTGGTTTTGGATTCATCTTTATATTTCTTATTTCGACTTGAAACTTCAATGTCTAATTTAATATTATTTAAGCTATTATGAAAGTTTGACAATAATAATCGGATAGTCAGCAGTATCCAAAACTTGAATGAATATAATTTTAGTGGCATTATTTCTGGATTAGTTTCGGGCCATTTTTGATTGTCGTGTTAGCAAAGTACCATGTCAAGATTTACAGAGGGCCTTATTCAGTCAATGATGAATAAAAATCAACATTATTTCCCATTACAATGGATTTTTACTTCATTGACATTTCGTTACATACGTTAAAACATTCACATATTTGTATTTAGGTTCAAATGTCTGAAAAGTTTTACACTGCAGTCAAAAACTTTGTGAGCTTCCTTTCTTCTAAAAGTCCATCCACAAATTGTTACATAATTGTAATTCTTAACAATTTAAGTCGCTATTTTTTGTTACTCTTGTCTTTAGTGTATAATTATTAAGATATTATGCAGATGTGCTCGAGTTCAGTGTTTGTTTAGATTTTAGAGTTCGTTCGAGTGCAGCACCAAGTGATATAACAGGGCTCATTGCTTTTGGCCTTAATGCTGTCGAGTTAAGCAGAGGAATTTTTCATGATTTTTCCTCCCATGTAATGCAACTGCAGATTATTTTCTCTAAATTTAATAGGTTTCAGTATCACAGCGAAATGAAAATAAACTTTCATTGTTGCAAGCAATTAAAGTTCATTTGCATATAACTGTGTAAAACTACTGCTCATAATATTTTGGAATTTTTGAGTCTTAATCTATCTTAAAAGTTTGGGTAGAGGTTGAAATAATTAAGAATTACACTGATACATTGTTATTTATAATTATTTGAATAAAAAACGTCTCTTTTGATTTAATTAAAATAATCACGCGTAAAACAAACCGAATGCTGCTCTTTTGTTTGTCTTAAGCAGTGTTACTGTTGATTTTATTAATTTTGACTAGTTTTTTTTTTTAAATTTTACGTGATATATATGTATAAAAAGTCACTGATAAAATCTAATGAATCATTTTAAATGAAAACTTATGCTTTAAATGCTGTCATATGAGAATTTCAAAAAAAAGGCTATTGTGCTTGAATGACTATATTTACATTTTTGCCATCAATCATCTTTTTTTTCCCTTCCGTCAAAGACAATATTTCGCTGTTTTCATATAAAAGTGATCCAAGAAATGTCTCACCAATTTGGCATCGCATTCAAAGAGGATCAGGTTATACCATCATTTTGGCAGACGTTCACTCATTCATTTTCAAGGTCAAAACTGACAAACTCCATTCACATTCCGTTTGGCATCTGAATATCCAGATATTAATCCTTGCCCTGGCAGGTTACCTACTTTAAACTGTTTTATGAACCCATTACGAAACATAAAAAAGGAAAGTTATTTTGACACACCAATGGACATAAGATGTTTTCGAGAGAGCAAGCCAAATAGTTTACTTGACCTTTTGGCAAAAACCAGAAACTACTGTTTATTCGTCAGATTAGTAAAAGTCAGCAAACGGTGTTTTTTGTTCTTAAAGAACGCTTTTTTATCTGCCACCCAAACGAAAAAGGGTCAGCCAATATTTTTTCCCTTTCCAATTGTTTAAAAATAGATTTGGAATATTTAAAGCGTACTCGTTTCTTGTAAATATAAACAAAGATTGTAAAACTGACATTTTTCACTGACGAAATATGAACAATTGAATTTATTTTTATATCTAGTTATAAGTTATTAGATAATCAAGCATCTCATTACAAACTACTAATAAAAAATTTACGAATTTTGACCTATTTAAAGTTAATATTAATCTAATTACGATTATAGCTAAATATATAATTTTCTAATAAATAAAGCATAAAAATGCGCAATTAAAAATTTTTATAAATATTTACTAAGAGCAATATTTAAGGGAATAAACCAAGTTCGAAATTCAATGGATGTGCTTGCAACAATATAATGACAAACCACATTTCTTTTAAAAGTTATAATTTTGCACTAAAATTTTCATAGGCATTATTTCCAGATAAATACTTTACAAAATTCAGAAATTTTCTGTAATTAATACAATGGTTCACAGAAACATATTCCTACCTACATGAACGATCAAGAAAATAGTAATGGTTATTTGCCCCTTGCCCTGCAATTCCTCTTCGATTTGTTAGTAATCATAATTTTCTTAGAATGGTAATTTTTTAAATAATTAAATGGCTAAGTAATAGTTTTCAGTATCATTAGGTTTTTTGCAACAAGAGTAACAGTAATAACGTAAATTTAATTATTTGATTAAATTACTTTACTTTATACTTAATTAATCTTTATTTCTACCAAAGTTATACTTAATTAATCTTTTTTTTTTCAAAAATTTTTAACGTTGAGCAAATTGATAAAAAAAGTAAGATAATAAAATGTAATAAAAAAATCGAGTAATATTCATTTAGTGACGTAATGTCACACAATATAATTTTTTAACACAGAACTTAAAAAGAATACTCCAAAGCATACTCATTTATGAAAAGTAAAGATCTGAAAGATATTTGCTTCCTTATTTTTATGTACAGTTTCAGTATAAACTAAAAAAGTTAACCAGAACTTATTAATTAACTATACCTTGTTTACTGCAAGATTTAAACCTTATAAAATTTTCTTTATAATACTTAGCTTAAAAAAGAATTAGAAAATGAAAACAAAGTTTAATCAGCAGCGATTTAAATCTGTATGCTTCTTTTGAAAAATAGTTTAGCGTTTTTTGAATAATTAGGAGTTCGAATCATGTTCTTCTTATTGAAAATGGTTAGATTAGTGAAAAAAAGCGAACATCTGAATAACTTTGAAACTATTGATTAGATTTTTACGTACTAGGACTGAATATTAGTGATTCAGATTTTCGCGTAGTAAAACTCAATACCAAACGTTAAGTATGCTAATAAATTAGTGCAGATGATATTTTAAGTTATGAAATCAGACACAGAAACATACTATCTTTGAATAAGCAAATGCGGACTGTAAGAAAATCCGGATTAAAAATTTCGGATCGTAATTTTTAATGTAATATTTAAATATTTAGAATGATTCAGGGATTTTACATAATTATTACTGTAAAAATTACGGTGCATAAGAATTTTTTTGTTCCGTAAAAATTGAATTTTCCTCTAAAAGTACCAGCACCCGGAATACCGGTATTTTTTGCCGGAATTTCATCCAAAATTTTTTGCAATGTATCTTTTTTTCTACAGATTTGGATTCTTGACTCTCAAAATTTTGGAGGAGACGTAATCTTAAAAATATTGCCTTAATAGTTTAAACAGGGGAACAGTTTAAAGGTCGAATCAAGAATCCAAATCCGAAGAAAAAAGCAATGTTTGTGTCTGATTTCATGACTTAAAATAATCGCACTAATTAATTAGCATAATTGACATTAGTTCGATGATCCATTAAGATTGCGTTTTAGTACATGAAGATCCGATCATTCGATCAAAAGTTATTCAGAATGTTTAGTCTTTTATATTGCGAACTGTACATATGTACATTTTAATTTAAGTGATAAAATGATATATTTCATTATTTTCAGTAATGGTAACAGATTGCTTAATTGTTTTACTAAAAAAGAATTTCTTCCGAATTGTCATTATATAAAGATGACTATTATTGCTTTCTTGGCGAAAGTCGTCCAGACATTAAAAACATTCAGAAAGTGAGCTATTTTACAACATCTTCCACAGTCAGTGTCTCAAAAATAACTGAAGATTTATAAATACATGGCTAGACGCAGGAGATGTTGTAGTTTTTCACCCAATCATTCATTATTTCAGAAACTACACTGCATTATAGAGGAGAAAAATAAAAACAAAGGAGCTTTAAGACATTTAAGAAATTAAAATAAAAAGCAAATACTTTCTTTCATGATAGTAAATTAATGTTTGGTTTGTTGCAGTAAAGAAAAACCTTATGAAGTTAAGTATATCATTCTATAAAGCAGGTACTAATTTTGTCGTATGAAATGAATTATTCATTTTCATAAAGGTGTAAAGGTTTAAAAAAGTTGAAAGTTTGGTTTGTGTTAAATCTGAAAGAAGAGTCAGTTCCAAATTGGACCATATAGAGGGTACTTTGAGTCATTAAATCCTGCATATTTGTTTCAACTTAGAAACTAAGGCCGAATTCTATCACTTATTATAAAACTATATTTTATTGTTAATTTTTCCAAAATTATTACCAAAGATCTTTGTTGCTTTTTGAGTTTACCATAGAACCACGGTAAATTTTACCCTGTTTTGGTGGTTTTGACCCTACTTTTTTTTTCTCACTGCATTTAATACTTTCATTCATAAACAAAAATACTGCAGTTTCTTTTAAGTGGTTTTAACGAACGAGCAAAATAATTAAGTTGCTTTGAAATAAAAATATCTATTTTACTTATACTTAATTGAAAACTTCATTGGCTTTCAAAATATGTTAAGATGGTATTAAAAGTCGGTATGTTTCGAGCGCTCAAGGATGAGCGCCCATTTTCAAGATTCGCTTGACGTCTATGAAGAAAACAAAAATGATATGAAGCAGAAAGAGTACAATTGCTCAAGAAAAATTAAAAATAAAGGTGAATAAAGAAACTAGAAAAACTGCGGTAGCCGAGAGTGAAGCAGGAAATGAAAAATAAAAAAGTGAAAAAAGAGGGAAAATTGCTCTGGCCGAGAGAGGTAAAAAACGTTGTTTAATCACATTTAATATTATTTTTTTTCATAAAGAAAAATGTTTTGAATGAAAACTATTAAGCTACAGAGAAGATTTATGTAAAAAGGTTTTTACAGACACAAGGAATATAAAATTCCAAAGAGTAGTTCTATTGATTAATCTTATTGCATATTTTTCTTCATTTGATTTCATCAATCTACAATTTCTTATAATAGTTTCAAACAGAAAAAAAGTCGCTAGATCACTTTTTAGATAAAAAGATTCGTTTTTATGTATTATTAAAAATAGATAACATAAACACTATTGAAAATACTATAAACAGGTGTGCGTTTATATTTAATGATTTTAATAGACACACTGCGAGTAGAATTTCATTGTTCTTTACTTGATTGTTCATTTCTCACATTGTTTTTCGCTTTAATTTCATCTGGGTGTCCGCCAATACTCGGACGGTATTGGAACGGAAACTATTAAAAGAGTTTTTTTTTCAGCAGTGAAACAATTGATTTCCGAAATCACGTGATTTATAAGTGGGCATTCTCTATGTCAGCAAAAAGAAAGTAACAGTTGGCAACAGAGAAACAGTTAACAACAGATAACCAAAAACACACTTGTTTTGACGCATAAAAAAAGGATGCGAAATTACGCAACGAAATCCGGTTGACTCTTATCCAGAGGTTGTGTCGAAAAAGCTTTAAAAAAAATGAAATTTTCTTTTCATGTGCCAATCTAGGGTGAGTGATTCTTGGCAAACAGCTGTGTGAATAACATGTTATGCAACGGTTTCCCTTGCAAGATTGTGGCACATCCCGACTTGCTTAGAATAAATTAATTAATAGTCATACTCGGTTCACGTGAATTGCCGATCCGAACGTGATTTATTTAACAATCAAACTAGAAAACTTGCTGCAGTAAAAAATAAAGACCGATCATATATGAGATGGAGTACTGTCTGCCTGCTTAAAAAACCCATCGAACTGTAACGGGTTCTTCTATTAAAGAAAAAGAACAACTTAATTACAATACTTTTACGTCTACGAGGTATTAATTTAAACTGATCAACTTAAATGGAATATGGAATCGACGTCACTAAATTAGCATTTTGAAAGCTATCTGAAACCATCATGTATTTATTTTATTATACTTTTTTAATATTTTTTTATAACCATTGTTGAACAGCAGGCCCCAATTTTGAGTTTACAGCTACTAATGTTCAACTCCGTAGCTTGTAATTTCGAACCCAATTCAGAAGACAAAGGAACTCTTGGATTGGGAAGAATTTGCCTTAATGGAGGACTTCTTAAAGGAACTTGCCCATTTGAGTTTTGAGTTTCATGGAGAGGAAAACCACAAAAACCTTCCTCGATTAGCCTGACGGCGAGAGGACTCTTAACTCATGATCCGTCTACCACAAGGGATATTTTGCGTCAGCACTGTGGTCGATGCAAGTCGGGGCGGAAATCATATCGACTAGCCTTCGCTGGGAATCGAACCCAGTTCACCTCATTGGAAGGCAAACGCTCGAAAGTGCATACACACATACATATAAATATTCTGCTTTTTTATTTTATATTATAACCAGCAAAAATCCATGTAAGTAGGAAAATTTTAATATGTGTGCATCATTGGCGAAATTATTTGAAACTAAAAGAATGTATGTAATAAAAACAAAGAAGCATTTATATTTATACCCAAGTTACGTTCTATATAAGTTAAAGTATGTTTTTTCGGCTATCTTTATTATTGAACGTTGTGACTCATAATTAGCTTCATTTCCAACATTTTTGGAGATCTATACAACTTAAGATTAAATTTTCATCTATTTTTATTTATTTATTTTGAAAAAATCTTGGTTAAAACAAACAAGAAAAGTACATGAACAAGTTTGAGTAATAACGGCAGAAATGAAATAATATACATCAAATATGATTTAATGTCTAAAAAGTATTAAAACTTTTTATATTTCAATAAATCAAAGAACAGAGATGTAATATAGTAAGATCTAACAAATATCGAGTTAAGTTTAAAAGAGAATGATAAAAAAATTAACTCTCTTATAGTAAACACAACATACACAAAAAAATAATAATAATACATTGAATAAACACCAGTCTACAATATAATTTCTTGAACAGAAATTTATAAATTTAAGTTCCTTGTAACTCATCATAACAGAATCACTTTAATTTATGATTCATTCAAATGTAAATATTTTCAAATACCTACATATTAAGAAAAAAGAAGTAATAAATTCCTATTTTTTTAATTTTGCATTATTATTAAAAACCTTAATAACGTTTTGCTTATAGAATAATACTTACATTAATTCTTCCGAATTGTAAAATTCTAATGACTGATTGCTAAAGGACTCTAAAAATGGTTTGAAATGGTAGTTTAAAAAATAAAAAAAGGAATTTTCATCACGTGCTTGAGAACTATTGATTGAATATCGAATTTAACCTCGAGTGGATCAACAGATGGAATGAATCTTAGAAATAGCTCACGGCCAGTGTGTTTTTCTAGTGTAATAATGAATAAATAAATAAACAAAACAATTCTTAAATATTTTAGAATATTTTTAAGCGCTTTGTGCGATAAATGACACAGATAAAAATATTCAGAAATGTTCGCGTTTTTCCTTATGCTTTTTAAGCATAGTTGAGAAGAGTTTTGTACTTTACACCAATTTTAACTTTTTATTTTATTTTATTTTATTTTTTTATGCCGAATGCAAGGTTTGGAAATTTTTTTTGCTTCAAGGAAATCAGTTTATATTAAGTTAAATTTTATAAATATATTTATTATTGACATAATACTAAAAATAAATTATAACAATACATCTTACTGCATTTAAAACTGTTTATTACAAGCAAATGTAGGGTTAAAATTTATTAAAATTTGAATAGAAATGTATTCAATAACTACTAAAAAACAGGTTAAGAAATCATTTTTGCCGATGTGCTGCAATTTACATCACATTAATACAATTTTGGAAATTAAAACTCATTAATACAGCAATATAGTATTTGTAAAAAATTTTAAAACTATTAATGTCAATAAGAAATACAAACAATCTAAAGCTAAAATGCTTTAAATCAAGATTTCTTAATTAAAAAACATGTATTTGTGCATAAGAACACAACATAAACTATTTATTTGAGCATAGTAATGATTTTTTAACAAGAAAAATCTATTGATTTGATCTAATTAAAGTTTTGTCAAAGTGCACATAATATCACGAAGTAGTAATTAATTTAACATAAATCTTTCAAGTAGAAGTAAGATTTTATGTACAAAAAAGTTCGTTTCATCGAGAAATACTTCAAAGCAATAAAATTTTAGAACCTTTATGGACAGATACATGAACAAATATATTATTTACAAAAGATCGTTTCATCTAAAAGCTTTTAAACTATTTTAAAAGCATCCAACTTTGACTCACTTCGAAAAATTAGCTTTGATTAATCAAAACAAGTATTAAATACTGGCGACGTCTACAGAAAAGAAAAATTAAACTAATCCATTAAGAATAAGACTTCAAAGAATATTACGTTATAAATTCCTGTAAAAATTACAGAAATCCTTCTTCAATTTTTTTTCTTTCGTTTTGCTAAGCAAGAGAAAATTACATTTATATGTAATTGCAAAGAAAATCAATAGGTAAACTCCGGTCAAATTATACGTGAGTCAAAATGAAGAGGGAAGCAGAAAACGATAAAAAGCACGTCATTCCTTCACGAACAATGAAAGAAATTTGCTGCTTCTCATTTCAATGTTATAATGGGATTCACCATGCTATTAAAATAGTTAATAAAAACGAATATAGGTTAGCATAAAAAAAATTTATGTGGAATCTCATTATTACAGTAATCAATTCAGTGTTTTTTTATAATGGGAACTCGTTAAGGTTTTTAATGCTGCGTGATATGAAAATGGCAAAATAAAATAAAAATTCGCACTGAAAAAATAATTTTGGGCCTGATGTAATAATTAATTTTGAAAAACATCTGTTAATAATTACTAATTAAGTTTTTTAAAAAAAACAGTACATTTCCTTAATAAACATACTTTTTTTAGCGAATATGGATTTAGCACCCTCAAATATAAGGTAAACGAAATACAGGTGCTAAGAAATTATTTTCAGATATCTAACAATAAGCCATTACTATTTTACATTTATAAAACGTGCAGGTCCAGATATAATTTCACAAAAATTTTTTTTAATTAATATTTCTAGTTATTTGTTATGTAATTTAAGAATTATTGCTGGAGTAGAAATGTTAATCTACACAATTTTTGATAAAAGTCCGGCATTTAATTGAGGTTATTTATTTATGTAATTTATTATAAGTATAGTTCAAAAACAGTACTGAAATCTAAGAATTATAACAAATTTTAATAAATCAAGCTTATTTAAGCAAATATGTAAAGCCTTCAGCTAAAAATTTGCTATTTTTATAAAGAAATAGGAACCACCAAAACGGCAAGTATGCATAAATTTTATTATTTTTAATATTTTCATTTTTATGCATTTTTTACTTATTTATTTTTTAAATATAAGATAGATTAACATGTTTCTAAATATCTAACAGTAAAAGTTTTAGCAAAAAAAGACACTTAGAAATTATATTTTGTGAAATCATATCTGTTACTAATTTATTTATATTTAATCATATCTTTTACTATAAGAAATCATATTTTACACTATTTTCTATTTTTACTTCTACGTGATTAGCATGATAAACGAATCAAAAAATAGTTCAAATTTTCACGATATTTCGTTGCACGATATTGAGCCTCAAGTACCGATATTTGTGTTCAACGTTAGAACGGTTTTCGGGGAGTGTTGTGGAAACAGGACAATCATGTCAAGCAAAAAGGAGACGATTTTAAAATTATTAATAAAAGCATTATTGAGATTTGCAACATGCCATCTATTTTTTAAACTATTCTTATAACTAACAACAGTACACGGAGAAAAAAGTTATGGTGGAACTACCGTTCCGTATGGTGATGACATTTCTAGTAAACAAAATCATAATTCTGGTTCATAAAGCCAAAATATACAGTATTTAAATTGTTCATTTGATAACTTTTCGTTTATGTAATAACGGTTTTCGAAAATTCTGGTTCGCAAAATTATAGTTCTAGTTACCACACATTTAGTAAAAAATAAAAAAAATGAATATTAAATTTAACCGAATAAATATTTTTTTGCCATTCTCTAAGGTATCATAATAAAAGGACATAATGAAATGGCTGCAAGGTTAGCTACAAATACAGTAAATTTTAACATATTCTGTTAGTTTTGACCATCAGTGTAAACAGTCACTTAATTTCAAACGTAAATGCACTACGACTTTTTTTATAAGGATACTTCTTGAATGACTACAAAATATAAAGCCTGTCATTGATGAATTAAACAAAAAATTTTACTTATACAACAAATAAAAAATCACTTATGTGTGGTCACAAAATCTAAGAAAAGTTTCTTTTTTTCGCGTTGGCAATGCAAAATATAAACGAACTGAGCTATAAGTTCGGGGGAAATCAAAAACTGAAAAACATTCAAAGACACCTATGTTTATATTTTTTTTAAATTACGCTTATTAATTTTTTCAGATTGTGTAATATTTTGGAGCTTTATTCTAGTTTAAATGGTGTTTAATAACCTCTGATTGTGAACCAGCTCTAAACTATTGGTGCTATCAATTCCAAGGATTGGCGAACTCAGCGAACAAGAGGTATTCCTTGAAATTATAATATTTATTAGTATTTTTTGGAGAAAAAAAATAGATATATATGAACACCTTATTTCATAAAGGGGGCTGTTCAAATATTATATTAGCATCTAACTGGGGTGGGGGCTATAATTCACATATTTTTGCTGACAATAAGAGGGAGAAAGGGTATAAGCAATCCTTACGTAGGACTGAAATCTCTTTGCATTTAAAATTTTTTTTAAAAAGAAAATTGGAAAATGGAGCAAAAAATATGCACGAGAAAAAAATCCGAATTTAGAATGAAAAGTGAATTAGGGGAAAGAAAAAATTGTAAAAAAAATATCTTTGAAAAATTTCAAAGATGAACCATTTTTTGGCACAAAAGATTCCTAAAGAATAGTCAATTCAAATTTTTAATCAGGGGGTATAGAATAGAAGGGGGTGGTGATTTTCTTATTTTTGCTGTCAAGGGTGGGAGATTCAATTATTATCAAAAATATGCTTACGTAGTACTTAAATGATTCTGGAGGACAACTTCTCTCATTAAAAAAATTTTTTAATTTGCTTTCATCTTATTCAAACTAATCTCAAAAATTGGTAAACCACCAACTTACTTCTGCAGCCAATTAGAAGAAAGTACTAAAATTCAGACAAGACAGGAAAAATAATACATTCACTAGACTTATTGCATCTTGAAATGGACAAAGTAATTTGCCTTAAGTTATGTAATCTTTTTTATTTATATTTTAATATTCATATTTTTGTAAGGTTATACTTAACATGAACCAGCTGCGCTTGTATTTTTTTAGCGCGACTAACCTGATAACAAAACTGTAAGAGTTACTTTATAAATTACTGATAAAGAACACCTGCAATTCCATTTGAAACCATACTAAATTGAATTCAAGTTATTAGTAAGAATATATATTTTTTTTAGTTATTAGAAAACTCATTCCGATATTGATAGATTAACACTTTTAAATTTGAATAATTTTTAATTGTATTTATAAATTATTATTATGAGCACTATTGTTCATACGAAAACTTAAAAACTTTCTATTGAGAGGAATCGGTTTACAGCTGATATAGATTTTTATTTTAAATACTGCTATAGTGGAAATTTTATTTTTTCTATGTTTATAAAAAGTAACTTAAGTGAAACAAACCATATGAGAGCAAATCAAGTTTGAACGAAATGGTACTTCTAAAAGTTGAAAATCATTGGTGTTTTGTCTGTCCTTAGCACTGGATGTTAACTTGCGATGAATGAAGGAAATAAATGAATTAAAATATACTCTGAGAATCAAAATTATAACTATTATTATAAAATATTTTATTTAACTCTTCCTTGTACAATATTGTTCGGAGATCACGTATTGTTATCACATTGCATGGTAAATATAAAAAATGAGCTTATTTTCTGTTTTTATTTCAACTATCTGGGTTTAAAATTTAATGACAGAAAAATTCCTTGCATGTTCCTTTATGATAGAAGTGATATGAAAACATGCAAAAAATTAATTTACAGCCAATTTAGAATTTTTTTTATTAATTCATTCAGTTTGTTTAATTAATTTAGTTATACAAATGGTAGTCCTCAATGTTAAACTCAGTTGTCAAATTAAAAAACTAATTATCAGCATTTTCTCAATTTATTTCATTTAATTTAAATTTATTTATATGGGTTTTAAACTTAATGATAAAATTAATTCTTTCAGTGTTCCTTTATGATAGAAGTGATATGAAAACATATAAAAAATTAATTTACTGCCAATTTAGAATTTTTTTTATTAATTCATTTATTTTGTTTGCTTAATTTAGTTAGACAAATGGTAGACCTCAATGTTAAACTTAGTTGTCAAATTAAAAAAAATTATCAGCTTTTTCTCTATTTATTTAATTTAATTTAAATTTAGTTTAGTTTTTCCTTTGAAGTTTTACAGAAGCCCTTTGTCTGGTAATATTATACTAATATACGGCAAACAAATTTATTAGCCGTAATTTCTTTTAGTGCTAACTTCTAACCTATAACTAAAAATGAAATTCAGTGATTTTTTTAAATATTAACTTTTTGCCTGTAAATTAATTTATATTTGCAAATACATATTGCGAAACTAAGATTTCTGATCGAGCAATTATAATAATCTTAATATTAAAAAAAAGTTTTTTTTTAATATTCAACCTCATATTTATTAATTTTTATTAAATTATTTTTACTATTCAGAACCTTTTACTATTTCAGGTGAATTTAATACAAATTAATTAATACATTAATTTAATGTGCAAACATTAATTTACCACATTAATTTAATAGACAAATTAATACAAGACTATTACGCTCGGAATAATGTATTGCCTTTAAATTTTATGTAAGATCACATCTCAAATAATCGAGATAAATTGAATATCCTTTCAAAATTTAATCCTATTATCTCTTTCAATGTAATAGATTTCAAATGTGGGTAGTAATCTCATTTAGTACAGCTCACAATATTAAGATGGATGGTGATATTTCGTCCTTATTATTGTTGAGTAGAAACAAAACCTTTATTCGAAAACAAAATTTGATTAAAAAAAGGCTTATAATTAAAATTACATAAAAAATTATTTTCGTCTTTTTTTATGAGTGTTGGAATTATTTTCTTTAAAGAAGTGTCAAACCATTATAAAAATTTATGGTAGAAAAATTTAATTAACGTAATACGAAATTAACGCAAAATATCTAAATAAAAAAAACTTTATGACAAAAATGCAAACAAATTATGAAACTCCTTATTTAGGAAAAGGAAAAAAATCATTGTGCAAATTAAAATTCCTGAGATTTTGGTTCTATTCTTAGCTAATTTTAAGTTCTCGAAGCTTTATTACAAAGCAAAGGACGCTAAATATTAATAAGTGCTGCGGTTAATTTAGTCTATAATTAGGTTTTGAAACCACCCTTGTCATTTCTTTTGTTGCAACAGCTGTTAAATATCTTAGAAAATTAAGTATAGTAATTTATTAAATAAAAAAGTGATTTAATAGTTTTTATCATGGGATTTAGTCTTGCAAAGTTAATGGCAATTTTAGAGGGCAATTTTATTTTTATTTTTTTTTGTCTTCGGCAATATCTACATAAATTTTTGAAATAATTTAGAAATAATTTCTAAGTTTAATGTAATATCTGAAGTTCTCCAACAAAACAAACCGCTTGAATAAGAATAAAAATGTTAAAAAATAAATTATTTTCTAAGTATTTCTATTTACATTTACTAATATTTCTATTTACATTAGTTATATTTAAAAATCTTACATTGCACATTTTTAAAAAGCAAAGGATTTTGAGTGTTTTACTCGTGAAAATTCAGATTGAATTATTGACGAAAAGCTGAAACGTTTAAAATTAAGTTTATTGAATTGACATAAAATTAAATATTAATTATTAAAAAAATTAATTATGTCAATATAAATGAATTGAAATAATTCTTTTTTTATGAAATGAAAAAAAAATTGTAAGATCAAATAGCATGGTCAGCTGTTATTTTTAGTTAAAATTTCTGTGAGGGAAGGAGAAAGATAATAATTTTTAATTAATGGCAAATTGGGAAAGCGCACATGTGATGAGCGACTAATTAAATAATTTTTCCTGATTACTTTGACCTACATAAAACTTCATGAACTATATTTGAAGCAATAAATAATTTGATGTCTATCGTTCATAAATGTTTTTAATTCCTTTAGCATGAATATGTTTTAAAAATCACAGGGGCTCTTTTTTGTGATTATCCCAAAACTTGAAATAAACTTCATACTTTTAAATATGCACCAGTCCAAGCAATTTTAAGCATTTTATAAAAAAATGCAGTGAGCTCAAAGTTAATGCTATAAATTTAGTACCTTATTTGTTAATCTAACTAATTGCATATAGCTTAGAACATAATTTTTATAAAGAATGAACAATTTCAGATTTCAGTACTGGAATTAAAAATATATTCCAAGGTTAGAAAGATATGGAAATCAGAGTTGAAGAAATGATTAAAAAAATTTTTAAAATTTAAATAACTCAATGCGTAAATTGTTTTCAAGTTTCAAAAAAGTTTCAAGAATACTTAAAAGATTCTTTGTAGTATTATAAAAAAATTTAAGCCATCACGAGTTTCAAATTACTTCCGCTCTAGTAATTCTTTCTTATACTTCAGGTTAAGTTAACGACTTTAAAAAAACGTCCGGGCATTCGAAGAGTGAGCATTTACATAAAAAAATTAAGCCTATTTTCCACCAACAGCCATCATAAAGAAGAAAAAACAGCTTACTACAAATGGTATACACACAATAAACGGTGAGTCACTCTCACCTCACTTGAAAATAACGTTCCCCTCCGATGATTCTAAATTATGACTATAACACATCTGGAATTCTCCTTCGATGAAGACCTTACCTCAAATTTCTTTGTGTTGTGGCCAAATGCCTCGTTGCTATGGGCTTCTAGGGACAAGGGACAGTCATGTTTGCTCTTTTTCCATCTCGCATGAATTGGGAGACAAGACGTATCCAATAAAAACAGTTCCATTTCTCTAAATTAAACATTCATTTCAAGGAAGGTAAATGCGTTTCCTGATTGCTATGTTGAATCCTATTATACCTTTATATATTTGAAAAATGTATCATGATTTATGAAGAGTCATAAAGTTAAATTCTAGTTTTATTGTAAAGCTCTTTCCTCATACTAGTTATTTTTAATGACAATGCCAAGAAGAATTGGAAATAGAGATATTTGAAAAACCTATAGGAAAAAACATGTCAAGGTGCATTTTAGTGGATTAGGGAAAATCACTTTTGTAATAAATAAAAGTATCGGAAAGCTATTTATAAAGCATAGTTTTTCCATATAAAGAAATTATTTTACCTATTCAGGTCTGTGACCATAGAAACGTGATCAAACGATTCTTCTTTCACGGTACACAGTATCATATGAGACCAGCCTTTGTGGCTCAAACGGCCTATAATCACGCAGGCGAGATCTCAATTTGGTACTCTCGTGTTGCATCTCGTATTAGTACGTGTACATACTCTAGTACGCATTCTCTGGAAGTTTGCTATAACTCGCATATCTCCTTTTGCCGGCCTAGAATGGGTTAAAGAATCGGCAAAATTCATGTTTTTTATTTATAGTAATTTTTTTGGTCATAGCTTTAAAATTTTTGTACGAGCTTTCACGTACATGAAAAATAAATTTTATGTGAGGATTAAATTTAAATACGAAGTATAAAGGTTTCATGTCAAAATCAGAAGTTTTGAAAATATTATGCTAATGTCCGATCTAAAATCCAAAAAATGTAAGTTTTTTTTCGGGAGGGGGGGATAGATGCTATTTTTTCTATAGTACCAACTTAAATGTGATACATTTCGCTACATAATGATTATAAATTTATATATGCAGCTGCTGTTTTACATCTTTAATTAATAACTATAATTTTTTTTAACCACTTGAGTCATTCCACTCCAAATAAGGCAGTATTCCGCCCCGCATCATTGTTAATTTTAAATCATTTCATTTAGTACACAGCTCTGCCACAAAATTTGCACATTAGAATCAACAAGCTACAATTATATGAGAATAAACTTAAACAATTTATTCTTCATGTTTTGCTTCGACACAACTCTTTATACTGTGCTACTTAATTATGCTTTTTTTAAGTTTTTTCATCTGAAATTTAGTAAAAGTAAAATTTGTTTAATGAATTTAGCTAAAATTAAAATTTGAATATAAACTCAAGTTGAGGAGTCAGTAGTTGAAATATTCATTTCCGACTCCGGACTTTCCTGAGAAACTTTCTCCGATTCCAACTCCAACTTATTTTTTTAAAATAAATTTTCCATCTAATTTTAAAAAAGTGTTAACCTTACTAAATAAATTTTAAGTTTAAATTATATATTTCTACTTTTTATGTATTTTAAATATAATATACTTTTTATTTATAATATACTTTATTTAATACATAAATTTTAAAAAATACTATTGTACAAAATATTGAAGTTTTGCAAAACTATTATAGAAAATTGGCTAGATATCAATATCTCACTACTCTTTCTTGCTCACATATAAACGCCTTAAGACAAAAATTATATAGTATCGTGAATGAAGAAACTATTACAAATGATTCATCAAATTCATTTGTATAGTCTTATTAATTAACTTATTGGTTTAGGACTATTATAATTAATTAAACTATAATTTAATAATAATTCATTATTTAATATCGATTTTTCACCCGTTTAAATGATTTCCTGAATTCTTTTTCAATAGTTCAGTTTCATAGGCTCAAAAACGTTCAAGCGTGATAAATTTAAATTTACAATAAGTCATAATTTAAATAATTGTCATAGTATTAATTCAAATGATATTTCTATTAGAATAATTATAAATATTTGTCTAAATAATTTTCATAATATCGAAACATCTAACCCCGCAGCCTTGATCTAAACATGGTGAACTTGACATAAAATGACCCATTTTTAGAACCATAATTCAAATTATGTCTTAATTTGCAAACGCGCGTTAGAGACAGATATAAAATGTTTAGCTATTTTGCCTCAAAGCATGATATTTAACAAGGTTACTAACTGTTTATTAGTGATTCATAACAACCTAAGACTAAAACTGTTTGCTTGACTGAAATCTCTTAGAACAGGCCAATTCCAGACAAATATCTGTCGAAATTCACGATGACTTAATAACTTTCTCTAAGAATAAAAAATCATTTTCTTATCACTTAAAAGAATTGCTGATATGGTGCTGGAAATAGTCTAACAACTCATCAGTTAGAAATAGATGTAACAATAAGGGGAGGAAAAGGGCTATAAAAACTGGAGAACATAGCAGTTCCTCCCTCATCAGTAACTGCTCTGAATTAGTAACAGTCATACTTAGTAGGGAAAAAAAGCAATTTCAGTGATACAAAAACTTTTTGCGCTGAAGAATGAGCCAATAAAAACATTCTTCTTCCTTACATTCCAAATTGTAACATGTACCAAACAAAGAATTTTTCCTTCATGCAGTTTAATAAATGAATGTGTTGCTGTAATTTGGAATTCGTCGAAAGGAAAAAAGCAAAAGAAAAATCACTATAATCGCTTATCATACCTTATCATTAAAAAAATCAGTTTATCATTGAAATAAATTAAGCTCATAGTCGATTTATTTGAAAACATTTCATTAACTTTTAATATTTGAAACGAGTGAATTTTTTTTAACAATCACAAATGGTATAAAATGTGTCACTAACAGATTTTTCAAAACGAAGTCCAAAGTTAAAGGAAATAGATACGTAAATGTACAGTACGTAAAATATTACCCATGCAATGAGTAAGAATGAACACCTAATGAACTTTTCATGTAATAATCGGATTGTCACATACTAAGACTCAATTTCCATACGTAGACCAGGAAATATTTTAAGATACGAAATCCGACACAAAAACGTATTTCCTCTAATAAACATATCTTTTTTTTAAAAAATAAAAAATGGATTTTGGATTCTTCATTTTCAATGTATGGAGTGCAGCCGCAATCTTGAAAATATGATCCCAAACATTTAGGCTATTTTTAGAGCTATTTAAGCAAGTCAAAAAAAATTTGCACGCAATTATGAAAATCATTTATACAAAGATAATGCGAAAATTAATGTTCAACTCCAAAAGCCTCCCACGGTTAAACCGAAGTTTATTGATGAATCGAACAGGAATATTTCATTTTAGAACCGTAATCAGTGGTTATGAAAGAACACATCATAGTCAAAATTTCAAAATATTTCGTTGGTTTTGAAAGTAAGCGCAATACCCTCCGAATTTATGCTGGCTGACCCAGCTCTCCTTAAGTGACCAGCGCGTTACCCGATTAATAATGTAGGTTGGTAAAAATGATGTGGTAGCTACTAGACTACACAAATTAAATACGTATCGAAAAGAATATTAAATAAACATCCATGTGCTTAATTCAGTATTAATTTCCTTCGGAATGTTGAAATTTTTTTATAAAACTTAACTGTATATTGTAGTTAAGAAATAAATTCAAACAGACTCAATCAATTTACGCGAAATCGATTACGCGTAAATTCAGCGAGCATTAATAAACAAATATGAAATTGTATAAAAATGTATTATACATAGTTCTCTTTTAAAAATAAGCTTCTTTAAAAATATTTTTATGAAAAAAATAGAGTTTTTGACGTAAAACATGAATGAAATATTTTTGAAAATTGATAATGAAATATTCTAAAAATCGAAAATACTTCCTACTGTATAAATATTTGAAATTTAGTTATTTTTCTTATTGAGTAATCGGTGTTATTCTTGAATTTCTGCATATAATATGGCATATTATGACGAACTAAACAAATTTTAATATCAAGTTTATGCCCTCTCATTCCCAAAAGTCTTTTTTTACTTCGTTTTATTAGGTAACTATCTTTGTCCAAAATGCATTATTTACTTTTTTATGTCGGTATTAAACTTGCTTATGTCAAGATTCGTGTTATATTTTCTGTCTACGAAAAGTCTCCTTTGTTTTTACATGACATATTGATGCACTGTGAAAAAAATATAGTCTAAACTACCACAATATGGATAGCATTTATCATATTTCTGACTCTATGAGAACTCCAAAAAGCTTGTTTATTTTAACCTGAGTGCTTTTGCAATGATTTCAACAAAATATGGTTTTAAAATATGTGATAAAGTTTGGTAAATTGGGTAAACTGTGATAGTTCTGAGAGAGTTTCCATTCGTTCTTCACAAACTTCTTGCAATAAATTTTTTTTTTAAATAAAATATGAATATTTATCCATTTCTGTTTAATTTCGTATCCAAAAATTCAATTAGTGTAGTTCTTAAACTAAATTTTCAACAAAAATATAATTTTAAAACATACACACGTTATAATGTAACAAATTTACCAAAATAAGACAAAAAACAAAGATAAAACACAACATTATTTTAACACACAAAAATATTTACAAATTGCAACGAATTTTTAAAACTTTTGTTATTCCTAATTGATATTATAAGCTAATTGTATTCACAAAGGAAAATACATTTTTCAATCAATAAATCAGTGAATCTAGAATGATCGTTCAGTTATTTCTTGATCAATCAATGAGATTTATAAATCGATATCTTTAGCTACCATTGAGCAATAACTCTACTTTCTCTAAAATAAACAATAAATGAAATGTTAAACAATTATTTATCATGAAATTTCAGAATAATTTCGAAGAACGAATTTCAAACAAGTCTTATAGTAAAAGAATAAATAGAAAGTCATCAATCAAATACTAAACACAACAAAAACGTTTCTTGAACTTACCGTAATAATAAATTATTCTACCTCAGTGTTACAATAAAGAGAACGCAAATTGAAGTAAAAGCAGAATTCTATTTTCAGAATAATGTTCTAAAGCTAACAGCTGATGGTCGAAATAAGTACTATTTAGAATATTAGTGTTGTGGAAGAGAAAGGTTTCCTCTCTTCTGCCTCTAACATCCTTTGATGACGTCACAAAGATGCGTCACCTGAGCTGCGCAATGACTTGCTTGCTTGTTTCTATGCTGGGTGTTGCCAATAGAAAAAAATTATCACTTATTTTGGTGAATAATTATTTAAAAAAACAATACCTTTGAAATAATGATGCATGAATTCTAATTTCTTTTAAAACTAAAGGAGAAATGTTTATTTTAAAAAAAACATTCTTATTGATTTAAAAAAATTCTATCAACTAGTTTTATATTATTTTTGAAAAATTTAAATTTTTAACTATAATTTTATCGTTTTAAAACTTACAGTTTCTCAGAACATTTTATGTTTTATTTTATTTTTTGTTATTTATGAAGTCCATTTAAGCGATATTCTAATAAATAACCGTAATCACCGAATAATTAAATTTAACGAAAATGAGATCTATCTATCATAGTTCTTTAAATTAATGCTTAGTAATTAAAAAAGAAATCGTTTTCTAGTTTTCAAGATTAACTTTTACTGTTGAATAGAATATGTCACATCAAGATGCTTTCTGAACATCAGTATTTTATAAATTGTGAGAAATTTAGAGGTAATTTTATACATATTTCTGAACAAGTATTAAAGTAGAGTTATCAATACTTTTATATTTAATTAAAATAATTTTTAGCGAATATTAAACAGTGTTGTTTGTTTACTTCATCATTGAAATGAAGAATGAAAGTATGTTCATTAAAAATACTAATATTCCTTTAAAATTAAAATATGCGCTAATTCTTCGAACAATTTTTAAATTTTTTTTTTAATCCGAACAATGTTTTATTTGTCACGTATCAAGTTACTTAGTTCCTAGAATGGCCTTACAACTACTTCTGACAGAGATTAAAATTATTATGTTATGATGCGATTATAAATCTAGCATGTAAACTTAATATTTTCCAAATCTGATCAAAGTAAAAAAATTTTCAAACAAAAGTCTGTAATTAATTTTGTTATTACTTTGACCATGATTTCAAATGAAATCAACTCGATGAAAAATAATTTCTAGCAAAAGTAAATTATATCTATGAATTTATATTTGCCTTAACACTCGAAATGTTAGTTTCAGCTTTTAGTGATGGCGCTCCTGAATCAAAAAAAAAAAAAAAAAAAAAAAAACAGTTCATCTCGTATGTTACGCATGTTATTCAATGAGAAAAAAGTGCGCTGTAGAGAAATGTTCGTACAATTCTGCCAGTCAACGAACAAACTTTTTTTTTCAAAAAATCCATTATAATTGGTAGAAACATTATTAAACTGAAGCTCATGTCTCTTGCATTACAAGAATTTTTGCATGAATGAATCACTAGTTTAAAAGTTTTTGATAAATTTGTAAGTCATTTCTTAAAAATCTTAAAATGTATTAAGTATTTATTTGAAATATATTTTTGTGAGAATTGCTTTAAATAAACTAAAATGAAACTATAAGAGCTACGTAATTAGTCTTTTAGTGAGTTAATTTCTTCTCATCTGAAAAAAATGTGGAGCAAAAAAAAAATCGAATTTTAAAACTATTACTTATATTATTATTTAAGCTTATCTTGTTTACAGCTTTAGCTTAAACTTAGTTTATATATCTCTTAGAATAATTACAAAATATTTTTGAAACTTTAAAAATTGTTTAAACGAGGTTTTCCTTAAGCACAATAGAATTAAAAAAATTATTTTCTTAATCTTTGTAATGCTAATCTACTTACCTATAAATGACTGAAAGAACATTATTAAATTTTATATAACTAAAATAAATTAATTAAATCTGTTAAAATATACATAGAACAAATTATTTAAATTGTGGTTAATTTATTTATTGTTGCTATAATCTCAACTGGTTCAAGTGAAAACAAGACTAACCCGTAGCATATGTAGAAAAATTCATATCTGCAATTAAAACCTTTAGAATTTCTTTTACGTCCACATTATAGGAAAATACTGCTNCAATTTTTAAATCTTTTTTTTTTAATCCGAGCAATGTTTTATTTGTCAAGTATCAAGTTATTTGGTTTTTAGAATGACCTTACAACTACTGCTAACAGAGATTAAACTTATTATGTTATGATGCGATTTAAAATCTAGCATGTAAACTTAATATTTCCCAAAGTAAAATTTTTTTCTAACAAAAGTCTCTGATTAATTTTATTATTGCGCTGACCATGATTTCAAATCAAATCAACTCGATGAAAAATAATTTCTAGAAAAATAAATTATATCTATGAATTTATATTTGCCTTAATACTCGGAATGTTAGTTTCAGCTTTTAGTGATGGCTTTTTTGAATAAAAAAAAACTGTTTGTGTCGTATGTCATGCTATTCAATGAGAAAAAAAAAGCGTAGTAGAGAAATTTTCGTACAATTCTGCTCCGTCAAAGAATAAACTTTTTTTAAAACAAATCCATTCTAATTGGTAGAAACATTATTAAATTGAAGCTCATGTCCCTAACTTTACAAGAATTTTTGCATGAATGAATCACTAGTTTAAAAGTTTTAGATAAATTTGTAAGTCCTTTCTTTAAAATCTTAAAGTGTATTAAGCATTTATTTGAAATATATATTTTTGAGAATTGCTTTAAATGAACTAAAATGAAACTATAAAAGCTACGTAATTAGTCTTTGAGTGACTTAATTTCTTCTCATCTGAAAAAATGTGGAGACAAAAAATCGAATTTTAAAACTGTTACTTATATTATTATTTAAGCTTATCTTGTTTACAGCTTTAGCTTAAACTTAGTTTATATTCCTCTTAGAATAATTACAAAATATTTTTGAAACTTTAAAAATAGTTGAAACGGGGTTTTCTTTAAACACAATAGACTGAAAAAAATTCATTTCTTAAACTTTGTAATTCTAATCTCCTTACCTTTCAATGACTGAAAGAACACCATTATAAAATTTAATATAACTAATATAAATTAATGAAATCTATTAAAATATACTTAAAGTAAAATATTTAAATTGTGTTTAATTTATTTAACATTGCTGTAATCTTAACTGCTTTAAGTGAAAACAAGACTAACTAAACTCGTTGCATATGTAGAAAATTTCATATCTGCAATTAAAACCTTTAGAATTTATTTTTTGTCCATATTTTGGAAAAATACTGCTAAAAGTTAGAAATGTGACACTGTATAGAAATGTGCCCAATGAAAATAGTTTTTTTACTGATTATCAGAACTTCTAAAAATGAGCGTTTTCTAAAACCAAAAGGAATCTCAGAAAATAATTGACTATTTAAGCTAATTTATCATCAATCTTAAACTGTCAATTTTGACAAATTAAGTGATAGGAAAAATTGTAGACTATCAAATAATGCCCAGTATAACTCCCTGAATTAGTATAATTCACTGAATTAATGTAATTCACTGAATTAATGTAACTCACTGAATTTGCATAATTCACTGAATTAATGTAGCTCACTGAATTAGTATAACTCACTTTAAGCAATTTATGAATTGTGATTTCAATACAATAGTGATTTCAGTACTATTGCATTCCTATGTAGGATGCTTATACAGGAAATAAAAATTTAAAAATTGCGTTTGAAACAACTGTTTACGAATTAATTGTACCCCTACACTCTATAAAAATAATATAGCGGAGCCATGTGATCCAAATCAATATATTTTGATACGTAATTTTTATTAATTTAAAACTTTAAATATTTTAATAAATATTTTAATTAAATATTTTAATGCGTAAAATTCAAAGCACTAATTTATCTTTTAATTCGTAACGAATAAAAAACCTAGAGCATTTGAATCCATTATTGCACAAATCCTTGTAATAAATTATAATTGTTCAAAATTTAAGAGACTGCGCAAATATAATTTTAACGATTTTATCAAACAATCAATAGGAAAAGATATAATTATTAAAATGAATTGTTTAGAAAAGAGGGACTAATGTTATAAACTTAAGTCCAATGTAATAAGCTATTGCTTGCACAAAGCTTAAAAGACTTAGAAACACTAATTCCATATTTATATAAATTTATAGTTATATGAGAAATATATACATGGTTTATACAAAGTTTAAATGATTTCGAAACACTAATTTCATATTTATATAAATTTATAGCTATATGAGAACTACACATTAAAATTACAATTATTTAAATGACTAAAAATTAAATCTACTTTTTAGACTTTATATGAATAAAATTTTCATGCAAAAAAAGATATGTGAATATTTTCTTTTTCAAGTTCGTTTTTAAAACTGAGAGAACTATCTATATAGTTGAATATTTGTAGTTAATAAATTTCTAAACTTGGCAGCATCAATATAATAGTGTTATCACGTATAAATGCACCCATTCTTTCCTTCACAATAGCAACTCTTATGCTAATAGGTGAAATCAATTCTATCCAAGAGTCCCTAAAGGAAAATCTGGCGGCTTTTGGCGAAAGGTTAATCTTCCATTAAACAAAGGCTTGGCGTCGTACTGAGCCGTTCACCTTGCTTGCTCAATAATTTTCGGGAAAAGGGTTTAATAGAGTATTTGCGTGATGTCCAAATATTTATTTAGCTTTAATGCAATGATTCTGAAGACCGGAGAATGATTAATTGTTCCGAAACTCTTGAATGCATTTATTTAAGGTCATTCTAAATACCTTTATTATAAGAAGCCTATCGCCTATTATGTTGTGTAAAATGTAATAATTATAGATACGCATCTGAATAATGATTTTGCATTATATTTTACATTAATTATTTCTATCATATGTTAATAGAAACCTAACATTTGTCCTAACAGTTGTGTCTTAAACATTTTGTTGATGCAGAATTTCTATTTTTTTTATCACTTTAATGTATGGAAATTTAATTAAACAAAGGGAATATATCTAGAAGCATGAATGCGTAATAAGAAAAAAAAAGTTTTATTTTAGGTCTCATATTTATTTTATTAGGTCTCTTACCCATTTATTTAAGTCTTGTATATACATGAAAACTGGTTGAAGCTGTTGCGCGAATGCTTAGCTTCATAGTTTATATAAGCATATAGCATAGTACTTAATTAATTGTTGCACATTGCGTAAAAAAAAACGGACTACCCTGAATAATCTTTTTATCGGATCAACACATTCTAGAACTCAATATTAATGGTTCAAGGGGGTGTTCACAAATATGCTAATTAATAAGTGCAAATAGTAATGTAAGTTACACAAAAACGCACTTTCTCTGAATAAACATGCCTTTTTTGGTGGATTCCGTTTTCTGACCCACAAAATAGCAGCAAACTGGAAATATGATTCCAATAGTTTGATCAGGAAAGTGGTCCAAAGTTGGGACTCCTTCATGCTAATTTTACTTTTCACGTATTAAAATATTTTAAGGAATGTAATTGTACATGGCAAAACACTAAACTTCAGCGAAATTGGGTAGAATAATTCCGGCGAAATCGAATTTTAAAAAAGTCGTAGTTCTGGTGCTACGCAGAAAGTAAAATTAACATTAAAGGATCAGAACTTTGGAGCGCTCACTTGACTAAAGTATTGCAATCATAGTGTCCAGATTGAGGCTACCCCCTGTACTTTGAGGGGTCAGGAAAAAGGTGTGTTTATTCAGACAAAATGCATTTTTATGTCTCATTTCGTGACTTAAAATAACTTCTGCACTAATTAATTAGCGTATTTGAGGTTACCCGCTTGAATAATTAAGATTGAGTACTAGAACGTGAATATCCTCTCATTAGAACAAAAATTATTCAGAGTAGTCCGTTTTTTTTCTCGTTCTTTCTTTCTTTCTTTTTTTTTTTTTTTTTTTTTTTTTGTGTGTGTGTGTGTGTGTGTGTGTGCTCAGCACATCACTTTTTAAAGTGGTTTTTTTTAAGCGATGCCAGTAATAAATGGAACCGCATAGAAGTAACTGCAAATAAAACTTTATTTACTGAATCAAAACAGATTTTTTTTTAAATGTGTTTAGAGGAACGTTTAATTTTATTTTTAACCTGAAATTTGCTTGTGCTAAAAATATTTTTTGACCTTATTTTAAAAATTAGTTTTTGAAAAGGAGCACTACATTTTACATTCTTAAGACTTATGAAAATTTTATACAATAATTTTTCATAATATTTCAAAACATCTATAATAACCAACTTCATCTCATCTCCATTGATTGAATTTCTTATTAAGCTGTAACTGTAAAAAAATAAACATTTGGTTGTTGTAGTTTCTATTTTCTAACTGAAATGAATTTTTAGCAGACGTTGCGTTTCCTGTTCATGGGTGGCCATCTATAGCCAAGAATATGATTTCAGTCCCACGCGCACGTCGCAGCCATCCATACATCCATTAATTCCTCCACAGATCGTAACTTTCACCTGAACCAGAGAATGATGAATCTCCAATTCAGTACTCTCAAACGTATTTATTTTTTTTTTGGAGAATTTGAAAGACTTAGTGACCCTGACAGATTTAACGTGCGCCAGTCATCCTTTAATTCACAGGGTCTTTTCGGCAGGCAGGATTCGAACTCCCGTTCTTGCGAAAACGAGTACGACATCCTACCAACCAGACTATCCCGACCCAAAAGGCATTTTACACAACAAAGTAAGCAAATACGGGACAGTCTGGTTGGTACGGCGTTGGACTCTTGTTCGAGAGAACGAGAGTTTGAAAACCGCCGGCCGAAGAATCCTCACGCATTAAATGATGATGGGTGCTTGTTAAATATGTCTGGATCACAAAGTCCTCCAAGTTCCCATAACAAATCAATATCCTGGGGAAGTGATAACGGAGTTTCCTTGTCTTCTGGATTGGGTTCAAAATTACAAGGCTACGAAGTTGAACATTGATAGCCGTAAATTCAAACTTGAGTTGACTGCTCAACGACGGGTATAAACTAAAATTTAAACAAGTAATCAAACAAGCTTTATTGATTTTGCAGGGGTTCCAGAAAGTATAAAACTAATTATAGTGCTGGAGAATAGATTGATTATAGCTATATAATTGTACCATATTTCCAATCATTAATTATAGAAAAAACTAAAATGCACATGAATTATTTCTAACATCAGCATTTTAATAAAAATTGCTTTTAACTCGAAAATTTAATATTTCGTTTGTAATTTTAGAGCTATTAAATAAAACAAACATAACAAAAAGGAAGAAAAAAACAGTACTGAAAATTTCAGATTAATTTAATTGTAGAATACAAGCTCGAATAAACTCTAATATTGTCTGTGAAAAACAGAAAGATATTTTTACATGTATTTTGTTTAATTCATAAAAGGAATTTAAAATACACCAAATCGTAAAAAGTTTTAAAAGCTATAATTTTTTCTTAGAAATTCCTTTTGAGTTACATTTAATTTTTCCATTATAAACTTTCATAATTCAAACTGAAAGAAATAATTCAATATTCATTAATAACATAAAACAAACAAATATACGATTTTTCTCATTTCAATTTTTTTCTGAAAAAATATTTCTTTAATTCCATTCCAAACAACTTAGATGCATAATCCTTGATTATATTGCTAATTAAGAATCATTTTTCGAAATATTTANTAAATGGAACCGCATAGCAGTAACTGCAAATGAAACTTTATTTACTGAATCAAAACAGATTTTATTTTAATTTGTTTAGAGGAGCGTTTAATTTAATTTTTACCCGAAATTTGCTTGTACTAAAAATATTTTTTGACTTTATTTTAAAAATTAGTTTTTAAAAAGGAGCACTACATTTTACATTCTTAAGACTAAAAACTTTATACAATAATTTTTCATTATATTTCAAAACATCTATAATAACCAACTTCATCTCATCTCCATTGATTGAATTTCTTATTAAACTGTAACTGTAAAAAAATAAATATTTGGTTGCTGTAGTTTCTATTTTCTAATTGGAATGAATTTTTAACAGATGGTGCGTTTCTTGTTCATGAGTGGCCATATATAGCCAAGAATGTGATTTCAGCCCCACACGCGCGTCACAGCCCATTTTACAGGGTGGACCCATCCATACATCCATTCATTTATCCACAGATCGTAACTTTCACCTAAACCCAAGAATGCTCTAATTCAGTACTCTCAAAGGTATTTATTTTTGGGGGGAATTTGAAAGACTTAGTGAGCATGACAGATTTAACGTGCACCAGTCACCCTTTAATTCACATGATCTTTTCGGCAGGCAGGATTCGAACTCCCGTTCGCAAGAAAACGAGTACAACATCCTACCAACAAGACTATCCCGACCCAAAAAGCATTTTACACAACAAAGTAAGCAAATACAGGATACCCTGGTTGGTAGGGCGTTGGACTCTTGTTCGAGAGAACGAGAGCTTGAAAACAACCGACCGAAGATGATGGGTGCACGTTAAATATATCGGGGTTACAAAGTTTTCCCATGACAAATCCCTGGGGTAGTGATCCAGGAGTGCCCTTGTCTTCGGGATTGGGTTCAGAATTACAAGGCTACTAAGTTAAAAATTGGTAGCCGTAAACTCAAACTTGGGTCGGCTGTTCAACTAAGGTTATAAACTAAAATAAAAAAAGGTAAGCGAATAAGTTTTATTAATTTTACAGGGGTTTCAAAAAGTATAAAACTAATTATAGTACAGCAGAATTGGCTGATTATAGCTATATAATTCTACCATATTTCCACTAATTTATAATAGAAAAAAAAATTAACATGAATCATTTCAAACATCAGAATTTTAATAAAAATTGCCTTTAACTCGGAAATTTAATACTTTGTCTGCAATTTTTAGAGCTAATAAATAAAACAAACATAACAAAAAGGAAGAAAAAAAAACAGTACTGAAAATTTCTAATAAAATTTCATTGAAGAATACAAGCTCGAATAAATTCTAATATTGTATGTGAAAAATAGAAAGATATTTTTACATGTATTTTGTTTAATTCATAAAATGTATTTAAAATACACCAATACTTAAAAAGTTTTAAAAGCTATAATTTTTTCTTAGAAATTCCTTTCGAGTTACATTTATTTTTTCAATAATAAACTTTCGTAATTTAAACTGAAAGAAATAATTCAATATTCATTAATAACATAAAACAAACAAATATACGATTTTTCTCATTTCAATTTTTTTCTAAGAAAATATTTCTTTAATTCCATTCCAAACAACTTAGATGCATAATCTTTGATTATATTGCTAATTAAGAATCATTTTTCGAAATATTTAATGCGTAAACTATTAAATAAATGCTGTAAAAAAAGTTTGAAATGAAAAAAAGAAACATTCGTAAGCACGAGTGAATAAAAAACTGTTGAGTAAATTCACTATAATGTTTTAAAAAAAAGATCTCTAACAAGTAATTACGCTAAACAAAATTATTTTTTCTCCTTTCTTCTCATTATTCTAATTGAAAAAGAAAAAAAGAAAAAACCGATAAACAAAACTTGAAATACGTTAGACACGATTTGCTTTTAAAAAATAGTTGATGTCGTAACAACTAATTAAGTTTAATTATTTCCTGAATCAAGCGGGAAAAAAATTTGCTGTGTTCAGTTTGTTGGTAAAATCTTCTATTTTGATTTTACTTTTTAAAAAGTGATTTAATTTTTATTATCATACAGTCAAAAACGTATTTAATCTCATTTAACTTTAAAAAATTCTTAGCTATTGATATAAGTAAATTTTTAAGCCTTTATTGTTTTCACAGTGTATAATTTTGCATCCATGAATTCTCAGAAAAAACGATTAAATGTTTAACGATTATATTGTTATCCTAAACCATAACATTTTGCAATAAACTTCATTTTTCAATTTCTACTATTAGTATATCTTGTTCAAATTCGTTCCAATCGTTAATAAAATACTTTTTATTCATCCACTCAAGTTTAAGTACTTTTTTTTAATCTTGAAGTGGATGGCACTTGATATTAATACAGTTTTTTCAGCTATTAATTCCTTAATTAAATAAGAATGAGAGGAAAACGAAATGGAATTTTCTGATTGGTTAAGCATTAGTCATTGTTTTAAATTTAACTTTAAGCTATTCAGTTTTTCATATATTTTAAAGATAACATCAATGATAATTTCCCACTTATAGCTCTATTGAACAAAAAAAAACTAGTTAATTGCGTACATTTAGTTCACACTGCCTCTATCTTGTGTTTATGTATCTTGTTCAAATTTTCAATCCTTAATAAAATACTTTTTATTCATCCACTTAAGCTTAAATACAATTTTTTAAAGTTGTAATGGATGACACTTGATGTTAATACAGTTTTATCAAATAATAATTCATTAATAAAATTTAATTAATTAATTTTAGTTTTATGTGGGAGAAAAATTTAAATTATTTAATAAAAAGTAACTAAAATAAAAATTTTCTTTATTGACTTAAGTAGGGATTGACTTTGAAAAAAAATTATATTACTTGTTTTTAGGAAATGTAAACTAAACAATATTCTCTGCCCAGGGGCTTGATGTGGTGCTTTGCGACAACTGTTTTTTAATTGAATCACAACAAAGAGCAGCACATTAAACTCCCACACGTGATTATTTCAATAAATTTCACCTTCTTTGCTTAAAAGTTCTATCATTTTGAGTATTTTTCTGCTCATTTAGTGTTTGATTTGAATTTCAGCTCTGGAGTTTTCAAATAATAAAATCAAATTATATGAGAAGTCTTAATTAATACTTTCCTATTTCAAATATTATTAATTAATTTATTAATTAAAAATAATCTGACTTATTTCATATTTTAAAAAGTATTCATGAGCTAGAACTGTAAAAAGCTAATTATATATGCAGGGTTATTCATAATTCCCTCCGCTTGTAAACGCCATTTTTCTTTACTACAACTGGCTTCAGTGGTACATGTTACTGTCATCTACCGGCAACCCCTTAAATTAAAACTTAAATACTTTCGGAATAATTTCATATGTTCTTTTTTGCGATATTCGTCTTCGTTTTTTTACTATAACGCTTCGAAACCCCGGAGGGAATAACGAATAATCCTGTATATATAGTTAAGTTCTTAGTAAATAGAGAGAAAGTTTATGTTAGTGCATATTGCTAAAATATATATCAAAAAAATAATCGTTTTTTTTTCTTCTTTTTTCCTCTTAGAATTTCACAACTGTTTTCAGTTTTAAGAATACTTTTGAAGTACTTATTATGTCTTTTACAAATTTTGAATATAAGAAAAATGTAGTTTTGAGAAATCCCATTTAGAGTTTGCTAAAGCTTACTTCATCTGCACGAACGTTAACGCAAGAACCGCGGCAAATTTTCCATTTATTTCAACTTAAACCTTCAATTCAATTTTTAAATCAATGCATGCAAGCGTGCATACGAAATATTTAAAATGTGAAAATAAAATGTAAAAATGAACTGTAAAAATGTTAATTTACTTTGCCTGTATGAAATGAATGTTATAACGCGAAAAGCGCGGTACCTCTCTCATTTGCGATAGATGAAAACTTCAATTTGAACGCTTAGGACAATGCATTCAAATGGACTTCACTGTGTATAAAATATTTAAAATATGTATTGTGTAACAAAAACAAAATGTAAAAATGACTTGTTAAAATTTTGACTGGAAACGCAAATGAGATATTAGTTAATTTTGTTTTTAAATTCCTCAAGAGTGTTTTCTCCAAATAAGTTTTAAAATCATCATGCGAATTTTAAAGCCATCAAGAAAAGACGGTACATCAAACACCATTTCAATTCGGTTATTATTAACAAATATTTACTCAACCATTATTTTAAAAAAGCAAGTTTTCAATTATTCTTTCAGCAAAAATATCGCACGAAAATAGTTATTCCAATAAACAAAACAATTACGCATTACAAATTACATGCTGATATTTATACACAAATATTATTTCGTTCACGTGTGAAACATGCGGCTCATCACCAGAAAAACAATCAAATAAATACATTTCAGAACAACCTGGATAAATTAGAGAAAAAACATCTGCTCAAAAGAGATTGGCACTTATAGATCATATTCCCTGTTTCTTTCTTTTTTCGTGAATATGTTAGGTCAGAAAGTAAACAACGTGATAGAAGCGGAATCTCTACGATTTTGTTTTTTCCTGGCTTTATTTACCGGATACTGTCATAAATTTCACTATGCATCTAAATTCAGCAAAAAGTGTCTTCGTTTATTGCTTTCAACTCCAATGACCTTCAATTTGTTTTTATACTCATTCGAAGCTCTGACAATATACGAAAAATGGAATTTTTCATCTCGAAATCAGGCTTTATGTTGTTAAGCCCCTGGTGTAGCCTTAACCTAAAAAGCACTAAAAAAATTCAATCAGTTATTCGACCTTTGATCAAATACAGAGGATTTAGATTTACATTTTATACTCAAGGCACTAAGTTACAAGACGTTAAAAAGATCTGTCAATGCTGAATATTTTTTTATCGTGAGGTTGTCAATGTTATTTTATTTAATACGTACATTTTGACCGCAATTTCGGTTAATATCATAATGTATAAGAAATAATGTATAACATCTTCTACGTTTTACACAAATGCTGGTACATTGAATGCCTCACAATTTCTTAAGTTTCTTTTTAAGAACTTATTTTTCATTAACATTACTAGAAAATTAATGGTAAACATATCTAGAAATTTGCAAATTTTAAGAAATAATGAGAAATTTATATTAAAATGACTCTTAAGAAATTTTTATGCCAAAAAATGAACAATTGCTTTTTTGTTATAAACTCAAATGAAATTTGCAACCTTTATACAACTTTATTACTCTTTAAAAACAATGTTAACTCAATTCGGATTAGGAGCATTAAAAATTTTAAAAAGTTGAAAGAGTTTTGTTAAATTCTTGTGAATATTTATAATTTGATAACTGCCCACTATATTTATTGGCAAAAAGTAAATAAATAAAAGTGAATAAAACAATTTTATTCAAAGGTAAGTAATTTTGGAAACGATTAAAAATGTTTTACTTACCTAGAAAACACTGAGTGATATGCATGCTGGCTGAAAAGTATTACAGCTTATTAAACATTAAACCATTTTCAAAGTATATTCAATTTAAAAATAACGATCAAAATCCTCTTATAATAAATAAATAAAAAGGAACTTTTGCTAAATAAGTAAAAAAATATGATTTTTCGTCAATATATTGAATTTTAATAATACTTTTACAAGCAGTAATAATATTTTATTGAATATTAAATTATGGGTGGGCAAAATACATTTTTGAAAGAATATAAAATACAGTTTATTTAAACAGAATTTCATTTTTAGAAGTATACTTTTCATTTTAGTGTAAATAAATTATTTTTCTATCAAGAATATAACCAGACTAAACCTTTTAGCAGTAAATACTTTAGAAAAAATGAAATCAAACATATTTTCACAAAAAAGAATTGAATGAAATTCCGCATTGTGATGAAAAGAATTGTCTGGCAAATAATGTCTTTTCGGGGAATAATATTTTATGCTACAGCTCAAACAAAAATATTCCTCTCCTTTTCTATTGATGAATATTCTATAAATGCGTTTTTCATCATCTTCCATTAAATTAATATGCCTCCAAAAAAAACTCGATATATCTCTATGGTAACTTGTTATTGAAAAGATATACAACAATCACAAATGTCTATACAGTTGAATTCATTTCAATGAACTGTGTTTAAAACATTAAAAAAAGTGTCTGAATAGAACTTTTCTTCACTGATAGAATGTTTATTCTAAAATTATGGTAAAATAACCGGCGGCAGCCAGTGCATCCAATTAACCATAACGTTTACGGTAAAAAATTATCTTTATCTTTATGGGTTTGAAACCGTCTTCCACTAGTGTGGTTAAAAAACCATGAATGCTAAATTACACCGAAAAGCCATTACATTATGACCACCCTGCTAATAACATGTAGGACCACCTTTAGCCCTCGAAACTGCTAGCACCCGCCGTGGCGTTCATTCCACAAGGTGCTGGTAGGTAGTCTGAGGTATCTGGTACCAAGCGCTCACCAACTGGTCCTGCAATTCCCTCACATTGCTAGGGGGTAGCATGTCAGCACAAATTTGGTTTTCCAAGTAGGTCCACAAATGCTCTATTGGATTAAGGTCAAGTGAATTTGGGGGCCAAGACATGACTTGAAAGTCACTGAAATGTTCCTCGAACCAATCCATGACGATTCGACTTTTATGACATGGTGCATTATCCTGTTGGTAAACACCATCCCCAGCAGGAAAAACTGTTGCCATGAATGAGTGAACCTGGTCTGCAACTATGTTCAAGTAGCTTACAGACGTCAGGGATTGTTCAATGAGGATTATGGGTCCTAATGTGCCCCATGAAAACATTGTTGAAACCATGAAAACCTGGGCGAGCCCATTGTTATAGATGGAGGGTGGTCATAATGTAATGGCTCTTCGGTGTATATGGCTTTTTAATACTTACAACTGGGTTTTAAAACGAGAAAACCAACCTGATTTCAAAACCAGAAAAAAAAGAAATTTAACTGGGCGTTGGAACTAGGCTTTTCGTACGGCTGTGCATTTTAAATAGGTTGAGTTGTATTTTATCAAATTAATTGTGGAAAGTGGTTGAATTAATTTTTGAATTAAGCAGCTTTATGGTGCTGTCATTTATGCGTGAAAGAGAGCATCATATTCTGTTAGTCCAGGGTCACAGATTGAGGTGTGCGGGACCTTGGAAACTCTTCATACTTTGAAGGGAGTAAAGGAAATATTGAAATGTCAACGCTGGGACTCGAACTCACATTCATGAGATTGACAGATTTTGCCCTCTCGGCTACAATAGATACTCAGTTGCAAGGAGCTAAGTTGATAAAATTCTGGTTGTTTAACCATATTGGGTGAAAGCAGTTAATAAATGGTTTTTCTCACAGTAAACAGTTTGAATACCATCTTATTTATGGTTTTTTTACTGCTTTGCTTAAATATCGTAAAATGACAATATATATAACAATACATTTAACAATATATACAATAAATTATTATTAAACTATTTTTGCGAGAAATTCCTTACTTTGAATTATTTAACTTACGGAACTGGTTAATATTTTAATCATTGTTCTATATTAAGTTTAAAATATTTCTAAATAAACTATTAAAAAATTTTGAGCATGGCAAACGGTTATATTTTTCCAAATTTACTGCAACCTTAATGCAGTGCTAATTGAACCATAATAATGTACTTTTTAAACTTTTTAACACGATGCTATGGTTAAACGTGACAATATAGTTCAATTTAATATCTAAAGCTGAAGCAAATTTCAACGTTCTGATTTTATGGTTCTTCATTGAATCGATTCTTCTAAGATGACCTATAATTCTTTTCAAATTTCGTATTTAAATTAAATTTAAGAAAAAAAACTCAAGATCTTGTCTTTGTTTTCATACTTGATTTTTTTACAAGAAAAAATTATTAAAAATAACTCAAAATTTTTTTTTAATTTCTATTCCATTGTTTTAACGATCAACATCATCCAATTATTCCAACAATATTTTACAATCAATTTATTTTTTCTTTAAATAATAGAATTCCATTTTTCGTTGCGAAAATTTTTAATTGTTTTATCATAAATAAACTTCGTAAGAATGTAAGCAGAAATAAATATATAATAATTTAAAATAAATATAATAATTTAGAATATAAATATAATAATTTAAAATAAATATTATAATTTATTATAAATATAATAATTTATTGTTAAGCCCCTGGTGTAGCNCATAAATAAACTTCGTAAGAATGTAAGCAGAAATAAATATATAATAATTTAAAATAAATATAATAATTTAGAATATAAATATAATAATTTAAAATAAATATTATAATTTATTATAAATATAATAGTTTAAAATAAATATAATAATTTGAAAAGAATATATAAAATCATTAGCCATCTTCTTACTGCCCATTCCTAAAAATAAAAATAAAAATATTTGTTCATCGACAAGAAATTTAAAAATTCACAATGAAAAAAGTAGAGCTGCCGAAAAAATAGTGTCCCCTCAAATCAAAAGACACTATTTTTTTGGAAAGGGGGGATGTAGGAAATACACAAAAGAAAGAGGGAATGTAGGAGAATAGACTAACATTTTATTGTTGATTTGCAATTCTAAATGTGAAAGTAAAAAATATTGCATTCGGATATTCTAAACAATTGGATTCAAAAAGGTTACTTTTACCAATGATTTTCAGTCTTTTCATGCCTTAAGGCCACTATCTCTCACCAAATTAATGGCAGACTGCCCATATTTAAATAAATAAGGATCCATCTGGGCCTAGGTCTAATCAAATGAGGAGAATGTTACATGTTGGTTTACTTAAATCTTTATGAAAACATCAAAAAATAATAAGCGAAACTAAATATGGATTATAAAATATTGCTGAATACATAATCGCAAAAATTTTTGTTGCAGTTTCTGAAAAGGAATCTATTGAGAGGCATCAACTCACATTAAGTTTCAATATTTCTCTGAAAATTATTTATTAAAGAATATTTATATTTAATTAATTACAAAGCATATTTTTGAAATTTATAATGCTCATTGAATTGACCTAGCTTAAATAAAATAAATTCGAATTATTATTTCACTATTATTAGAAACTATTATTATCTGGTCAATATTTCTCAAGCCATGTGAAACCGTCATATCGGCACAGATTGAAACTCACTGATTTACAGCAATCAACGAACAAGACACTAGGCTACATTTAGCTGGTAATTACCTATACGAAATTACTTTCATGGCCCTGATAAATTTCACGAATTTCTTCTCTTCGCAATGTAGTTACGGGTTACTTTGTCTTTCTTGTCTTCTGAGTTATATGAGATTATGAAATTGAAAACTACACTTTTACCATATGCATTACTTTAAACTCAGTGGCGCGACAGCCCATAGAGGGCCAAGGCCTACTATGCCCATCTCAGTTTTCTTGACTTTGGGCTCTGGGGTGCAGGAGCAGATGATCCGGTTAGGTGGTCAGCCGAAAGCGGAACCCCCAGTGTTTAGTTCCCAAGCAAGCTTGGTACTCATTTATCGGCCCACTGAAGGGATGAAAGGCTGAGTCAACCTAACCCGGTCCGAGGATCGAACCAGGGACCTGTGGCACGACAGCGCGAAGAGCTGCCGCTCAGCCACTAGGCGTCACCATATAAATTAGGTGAACAAAATAAATACCTATGTAATAATTCCGATAGTCCTTAAATATTTTCTGGTTTAGGCGATAACATTTAATACAAAACCGTAATTATTGAAATATTTTTTGAAACAGATCAGCTTTTTAAATGTGGAAATGATATTATTTGGCATTAAAAATTTAAGATTTAATAGCCCATTTTAAAATGTTAAAATACTCGTGACCCTCACTGCAAATCATCAGCTTAAACTTTAATCCTTTTCTAAAACCTTTTATAAATCTATCTATACAAAATAAAATATAGTTTACGGAAAATAATGTCAACAATGAGTTAAATCAAATCCGCTTAACGGAACATAAAATCATGGTAAATGAAAAATAATAAAGGGCATTTAAAACAAGTTGTTTAGAATAGTCACGTTGTCACATATTGCAACACGGATTACACATGGTCATAAAATTTTTATTTGTTTCGAATATTGAGACTTTTAATTAGATATCACGAATTTTGCCTTAAGTTTAAATAATAAAATAGAGGAATTGAGCATTTCTTTAAGTGTATTCTATCTTTAGAGGTAAAAACAGTGATACACGTGATTTGTATTCGAATCGTAATTTAACTTATTGTGGGTAATAAAAAGTTAGACGTGATGAATCTTAATGATACAAAGAGATTAAAAAAAATTAAATAAGATTAGTTTCGTTGTCAAAATTTATAGTATTTGTTGACTATTTTTTTAAACAAATAAAAATATGCAATAAGGAAATGTTTTTTATATTTATGTTATCATAGAGCAAAGTATATAATGAACGATAAAATAATTAGCTATGGATGCTCATAAACAATATTAAAAAAATGTTCCATTCTGATCTCGCGGGAGCTATTGCATAGTTTGAACGTGATGCACTTGATACACGTGATTTGATACAGTGATACACATAATTTGTATTCGAATCATAATTTTACATTATTGAGGGTAGTAAACAATTAGATGTGATGATTGTTAATGACACAGAGAAATTTTTAAAAAAATTAAATAGAATTAGCTTCGTTGTTAAAATTTATAGTATTTGTTGATTATTTTTTTAAACAAATAAAAATATTCAATAAGGAAATGTTTTAATATTTATGTTATCATAGATCAAAGTATATAATAGACGATAAGATAATTATCTATGGATGCTCATAAACAATATTAAAAGAATGTTTCATTCTGATCTCGTGGGCTCTATGGCATATTTTTAACGTGATGCGCTTGATACATGTGATTTGATACAATGATACACATGATTTGTATTCGAATCATAATTTTACTTATTGAGGGTAGTAAACTAATAGTTAATTGTTAGTGATACAAAGAAATTTTAAAAAAATTAAATAAAATTAGTTTCGTGGTTAAAATTTAGAGTATTTGTTGGCTATTTTTTTAAACAAATAAAAGTATGCAATAAGGGAATGCTTTTTATACTTATGTTATCATAGATCAAGGCATATAATGTGCGATAAAATAATTAGGATGTTCATAAACAATTTAAAAAGAATGTTTCATTCTGATCACATGGGGCTATAACACAGTTTGCAAAAATAATCATGTTCGGTAGACGCAATATAAATTTCTAAATATATATAACTCACATTAAAGTACAGAGCAATGAACACTTTCAATAAGTTTTGATCCAATGATCGGATTTTCATGTACTGGATTTCACTATTAACGGCTCTAGAGCTTTTATGTAAGCTAATTAATTTGTGCATACGATAGTTTTAGTCACAAAATCAGTCGCAAAAACGTACATAATCGTCTAAGTAAACATCCTCTTTTTACAACAGATTTTGATTTTTAACTCTCAAAGTATGAAGAACTATTCAAGGATATATTGTGACTGCAATGTAGGAAGTATGGTTCCAATAGTCTAGACAAAAAAAATTATTAAATGTTAGGGCCCAAACGTCAATTTAACTTTTAGAGTATTTTCCCATATCTTTGGAACAAATAAAATGAACCAAAAAAATATTTGCACACAATTATAAAACATGTTTATCTAAAGATAATTACATCTTAAAAGTAATTTTTATTATTAAATTTAATAACAGTCAAAATATTTTTGAATTGTCAGGCATATAAATTTTTACACTAATTTATTCTAAGGAATTTGAAATGATTAAATGCTAAATTTGATGAGAAGTGGTCGAATAGTCATTGAAAAATGAAAGTTTAGAAATCTTTTAGTCTCTTTGAGATAGCAAAATATGCATTTGAGAAATACGCAAAAGTTAAATTTAACAATTAGCTGCCCAACGGCTCTTCTTCCTAAATTATTGAGATCATATCTTCTAGACTGCAGCACCTGTCCCCAACATTTTAAGGATCCCCAAATCTGTCAACAAAAAAAAAGGTATGTTCGTTCAGAGGAAATGCTTGTTCTGCAACATAAAATATCGTCTACAATAATTAATTTACCTATTTAAGGTTGGCCTTCAAACCATTAAGATTGAGTTCTTGTATGTGAAAATCTGATAATTAGATCAAAATAATTCCGGATATTTTCTTCCTTTTGAGCTCTATACATCAATAAACTTAAATCACGCTCTTTTTGTGTTTTTCCACTCATTCAATATACAGCGACAAGTTGTTCCACAATTCTGCTAACAATGGTCTGATTACCGCAGGAGTAGAAGAGATATACTTAACTTACCCAGAACCCAAAAGTATTAATTTTTAAAAGATTTCCATTTAAGTCTTTAGGATTTTAATTTATTTTGCAATTTATTCAAGGTTGTGTCTTGCTGATACATTATACTTTTCCAATAGTTATAATTTTTACCTAAAATGACCTAATAAATTAAGGTCACGTGAGAGTCAGTGATTGCTATTGCTATTTTAAAAATGCTGCTACGATTTATTTCTATTTAATCAAATACCTAAAACTGCATTTTGATCGGAGTGCAAAATAAGTTTTGATACACGCATCATGGGTCATATCTTCATTAGAGTTAGTTTTATCATTAATTTAAATTTAAACCAATTAATTTTGTTCAGCTTGATTTCGTTTAATTTCCTTTAAAACCTATGTCGAATCGGATTGTCGCAGCATTGAAGCGTAAAGTACAAACCATACTGTGTACACTAATATAGATGGGCGTAACTTTTGGTAAAATAAATGCAATAAAAATTTCCATGTCAGTGAAATTGCTATGGCCCTAAATCGGTATTTTTTCCAAAGATTTCAACTTCCTTTAATCCGGTCCTGCTGCTAACCACTTTAAATACTTTTTTAGCATATTTTTCGGATTTAATAGCTATACATGAAATTCTTTTCAGAAATGTGCCGACAGACCACGATTCTAATTTATAAAATTATTTTTTTTCTAATTAAAGGGATTAAAGTGAAAACGCATATTTTCAATTATTTCTTACAAGCACGAAATGATGCTACCAACGTTTTGAGAAAGAGGCCATTTGATTTGTCAGTTTAGTTTAATATGAATATTCCTATTGGACAATTTATTACTAAAGTAATAGGGGTGATATAAAGGAAGAGTGCGGAGTTTTTTTAAGAACTTTAAAAGTAATGCGCAACTATGAAATTTAAATTATGCGTATCAAGGTTACTGTGATACATATTTTGCAAATTAAAATAAAATCTAAGCTGTATCTATTTTTTATTAGAACAAACTTCAATGGTAAATTTCTTCTCCATATAGTCTATCATTTTGCATCCTTTTATCATTCCAATTATTTCATTTTTCTTTGAAGAAAAACAATCATATCTTAATAGTTAACAATCTGTTGCTATTAAAATACATTCTTAGTTTCAAAAAATTTAAAAAACTTTAACCATAGTTTAAGTAATCAACAGGTTTTGACATATTTTTTTCAAAAACTTCACATTTTGTGTTTCGTACTCAAGATTCCTTAAAATATAAATTTAAAGTAAAGTTTAAAAATTTATAAGATATATTTCAAAATAAGGGGAAGTTTCAGTTTAAAAATTACAAATTTTTCATATCGCGCTAACAGCTCTACAACAAATTGTAATGCATAAATTTCAAAATCTTTTTTTCCAGATCAATAATGTGATTAATTGTGTTTTAAACTTAAATCCTGAAAATATTTTAAAAGAAAACGATGAAATAAATCTAAATACATAGTTTAATACTGAATTTTTTTTAAAAAAAGTCTAAGTATTTTTACTTAAAGCCTGATAAAAATGACGAATTAACACTTAAATCTTAGCTTTCTGTTCAAAACATCGCCAACATTACACAAACTCTAAACGCAAAATTTCAAAGAATTCTATAATAAACTTTTTTTCTAATGTGTGTTAGTAAATAATTTTGTTAGTATATAATTCTAATATGAGTAAGAAAAATTCTCAAAATCAAATCAACGAAAATGCATTTAAAATGCGAGAAAATTCTGAAATATAAGAAAATTCTGACAACAAAAAATTAATGATTCAAAAATTAATTTCTGAAAATGAATTTTATTCGTCTTACAAATATAGTTTATTCAAATAAATAAGAATCAAAATACTCAAAGCTAACCAAAGAACATTTAGTTTTGTTTTCGGGAGTTTAATTTTGATTTCCTCTGTCAGCATACGAAAAAACAACTGTAACTTCATTTACAAAAATTGGTGATCAACTTTTACCGAGTTTTGGAAAGAAAATGAACTACAGTTCAAAGGATAATAAAAAAAAATCCAGTTTGCCAATTTTCACCTATCAGATACCTTAAACGTGCGTCTTTTATCCGTCAATTTAATGAATAATAGCATTGTCAAGTCTTGATCACGTCTTCATTCTAAAAATACAAAAATTGGCGACTATTCCAAATCATTTCCCTCAGTGAATATCTGAATTTTCAAGTATATGTATATGAAGTCTAATTAGAAACTATAACCGTGTCGCAGTAAAGCAATTTTCGTATCTTGTCAAAGATGTATAATTAAGTAATATATCTAAAATTCTCAAATGAGTTACTGAGTTCTAATTAGCTTTAAACTGCTTGTCAAACACTATAAGAAACTCCATAATTACGAACGCTTCACGCGTTCAACTATTTCCCCAAAAAAAGCTAAATGTTTTGAAAACAAACTACAAATTAAAAGGATTACCAGACCATTCAAGTTTCAAAATCTCCCACAAAAAGTATTATCGTAAGCAGCCAACTCTGAAGGGCAGTTTTAGAACTAGAAAAGTTTCACAGAGCGGTTTGTTAACAATTCACACGACATCTAATTTCAAGGATAAAATAATGGTTCGTAGTTCAGTGCTCCAATGAATAATATGGAATAAGTGATGCGTGAATAAGTAATCAGCCTATAAGTCAGAAAAAGTCCGAGCTTTTTTTCTCAGCACACAACAAGCGAACTACCTATAATTAGTTTGGGACACAACACACAAGTTGGTATTTGAAGGATAAAAAACATTACACTCGCCTTTGAATTGGAAAATTGAAGAATAAGTGGTTTCATTGAATATTCAATTATTTGGATAAAAATGATACATTTTTAGTTATAAATGAAGGAATAACCATGCTTTTCCTGAAAGACGCTTATAATAAAATTTGATTGGACTCTTACATATCTGCTTTATAAGTGGTTATAATGATAAAGTGGATGAAAGCGCTGCAATTTGTATTTATAAATATAATAATATCTGTACATAAACGTAACGATACTTATAAAAAGATTCAAGAGGGCTTTTGCTTATCTATCAAATCTTAATTACTGTTTACTTAAATACCAGCATTTAAGCAATTATTTTCCTGAATGCGACTGTCTAAAATAGCTACTTGACTCAGCACGCAATCAATTATTTGGCAGAATAAAAATTAAATAATGTAATGAACTTGCATTTGAATTTTATTATTAAAAAAAAACATTTTATTTATAAATAAAACAAGCCACCAATAATTTAGGAATTTTGAAAATATTCTAGTACTTGTTATTAGTTGTTCAGGGCACTGATTTTGCCCAGAATAATTTCTGTCTTACTGATCGAAATTTTACTTACTAGGATTTCATTTTCATGATAAGGAACTCCATCTACGATGCGCTAACCGATGTATAGAACCAATAAGTTAGAAAATTACACACAAAAAATTACTTTTTCTGGATAAACGTACCTTGTTCGACGGATTTGAATAATTGCATGGTCTTCGAGATAGGAAAGTCAGTTGCTGCAATCTGGAAAATATCTGAGAGCTACAGTAATAAGTAGTAATGACTGGAATAAAAAATATTTAATTTAATTTAATTTAATTTAATTTAATTTAATTTAATTTAATTTAATTTAGTTATGCTGTTATTTCAAGAAGAAAAGAAAAAAGGTGTTTTTATGCTACCAATGTTAATATTATGCATCGTCATTAAATAAAACTTATTAGGGACTTCTGACCTTGTTTTTAAAAAATCGTGTCAATCGCAGCAGATAAAATTTCAGCCATCTTAAAAAATGGGTTACATCAGAAACAAAAAAAATGAAAGGCAAATAACTAGAAATTGTTATTTAAAAGCGCACTTTAAAAATCCGACATTATTCTTTCTTACATTTTTTGAATCAATGAAAAAATAAGGGTGATATTCATAGAAATAAATGTATAATGCTTTTGTCAGATCGTAATTAATTATTTTAACAAAAAATAGCTCTTACGTATTTGAACTGCGATTTAAGTGTTATAGCTTGCATTTTATACAGCTATAACACTAGTTCTATGAGTAGATAATGAGTTCTATGAGTAGATAATAGACTCGTATTTTTGTTTTCATTTTTATATTAAATAAGTATGTAAGAAAGAAAATTTCTGATATAATAATTCCGCATAATCTAGAAATAAAAATGGCAAATACTATGTTATTGCAAGGTATGATTAAGGATCTGCTACATTGAGAAAAAAAAATCTGGTAAAATTACCGAAGTGTATGATTACGACAATTCTGGTAAAAAAAAATTGTTAAATAAAATAAATAAAAAAAATTAATTCCTGTTAGTAAATCCAAAATATACGATATTTAAATCATTCATTTGCTAATTTTTCCATTCATATGGTAACGATTTTCCTGAAATTTTCATTTTCAAAATTACAGTCCATATTACTATACATTTAGCGAAAAATACGAAACTGAAAAGTAAATTTAACCGAATAAATGGTTTTCATGCGATGTTCTAAGGTAGCATGATTAAATTCTCAAATTTTATCATCTATTATAAAACTGTATTTCATTGCTAATTTTACCAAAATTATTACCAATGCGCTTCGATAAAAATTACCGAGCATTTTGATGTTCCCATACATGGTAAATTGTACCATATTCTGATAGTTATAACCATACTTTTCTTCTCAGTGTAGGAGCACTTTTTACAAATTTATAGACTTACACAAATAGTTTAAAAGTAGTAAAAACTTTTTAATACTTTTTTATAAATAATTCAATGAAAGGTAACAGAGTGCCGGGGAATGGAGAAGCAACAAAAGGTCATGTATTCTAACCCTACTAAGTCATGTATTCTAATCGATTAATGCTATCTTAATTAAATTTCGATATTAAAAACTCAAACGTGCATTCTCGGAATAAGCGTACCTATTTTTCATGTATAAATGAATAATTAACTAAGAAACTTGTAGAAGATTTAAGCCTTGAATGTTATTTTTACTAAAATATAAAAATGGCTGGTTGCCAGAAAAGAATTTGTTTTAATACAATGTGTAGTTTTGTGTCAAAAGCTAACAAGTCCCTTGAGTGACCATTTTTGCTGTTGACTCTTAACATTTAAGCAAGTTTACATAGTTTTAATAAAATGATTTAAAATAGTGCTTCAAAATGCATTTAATTTTTTCTTCGTATACATAAAAAATGTGCTAGAAATGTTGCACTTTTTTAAATTTATCATTTATTAAAATATTTAAAAAAATTTATGATTATTACATTTGAAATAATATACAAGCTGTCTAAACCTTGTTATACCTGCGTAACAAAATTTTTCCTTATCTGTTTTTGGTTATACATAAACCAAAAAAAATAAGATAAACGAAAATAAAAAGAACAATAATCCTGAATTTTTAATAAAAATATTAAAAAATTTTAAAATATTTTTACAATAGAATGAAAATAAAAAAATACTGTTAAATTTTAGAAATACCGCCAAAAAAAGAGCACAGAAAAGAGTAAGCTTCAGATAATAAAATATGGATGAACAGCCAAAACAAAATTCATTTTAACATTCTAATTTACCCTTTAATCATTTAATAATTTTTAACATTTTAATAATTTACATGTTAATTTGCATCTTAAATTGACATGTTAAATTAATTGAATGAAGATTTTTTTTACCTTCATCTAATTTTTAAAAATTTAATTTAGTTTTGCATGAAAACTGTACAGCCTAAAATGATTAGAAAATAATAACTCAAGTCGCGTTTGGCTGCCAGCTTAATTTGCCCTATGAACTCATCACTACGTGGCTCCTCCCTGCGTTCTAATTAATTTATTATCATGACCTTACTGTAATTGATTAAAACAAATTATACCTTATTTTTACCTCGAACTAATGTTATTAAGTAATCCTTCAGGAATAGTGAAAAGTTCAAAATTCAAAATTCTCTGACGAAAGCCATTTTTTAATGTACATTTGGCAGAGAAAAATCTTTCAGAATTCCAAACACTCCCAAAATCTAAGTTAAATTAATAAAAAAAATCTCTTTTTGTAATTTAAAAAAAATCAAGTTAAAAAACCTTTTATTTGAAAAGACTTTCAAAATAAATGTCAACTCAAACTAACAAAATTAACTTTGTTATTAAATTTTGACTTGAATTACCCAAAAAATAACTATCGATGTTTATACAAATCCATTCAATGCTTTGCAACAGGGGCCTATTTAATAATTTTCAAATCTACATAAATTTATCATCGCAAGTCCAAAGTCGTTGTAGTGTTGTTCATATGCGAAATCTGGTGTTGACGTCTTAATTTTTATTTTACCCGTTTGACTTTAAGAATACCTTTTGACAAAAATAATTCTTAACTGTAAATATAATTCCAAGTGATAGACAAATTGAAGAAAAACTTAATTTATAGGTGCATGTAAGATTGTAATTAAAAATCAGTAGTTTTTTTTTAATATGTAATAAAAAAATATAAAAATAATGCGCTATTTATGAGAAAAGTCAAAATATTCAAAATTTACCATTAATTTTACTTTTTGCGTATTTCGCTATAAGTCAAGAACATTTTAAGCTAATAAAAAGATTTTTACATATTTGGAAACATTTTTTAGAAAGGATAATTACATTCAAAAAATAATTTTGACAAGTATTTGTTATTTTTTAGTACTTTAATTAAAAATAGTCGAAACAAATTTGTATGCAGATTTTCGCATCTATTTAAAAAATGTAATTTAATACTACGAAATATCAAATTGAAACGAAATTAGTCAAATAAATCTGGAGAAATCGAATTTTAAATATACTTCTTTTTTTTCATAATTCTGTTTCTCAGGAAGTATTCAACCGATTTCATTCAAATTTTATAAAATTACATTAATATCGACAGAATTATTATTTAGCTTATTTGATGCCCCATCCTTTTAAAACATTAAAATTGAGTCTTAATACTGCAAAATTCTATCATTAAATAAAAATTATTCAGTGTTCCGTTTTTTCCACACTGTATCTTAGAAACACCATATAAAGGACGAATTTATTGTCAGTGAAAAAAAGGGTAGGAAATTTTATTTTAAATCTCGACTCGAAAGGAATTATTTTGGACATAGAGGTCACTATGTTCAGAAGAGGAGTAATAAGTCTATTTAGTAATTTCTATTCAAAAAATATTTTAGTAAATAAAATTCTACACACATCTTTTTTTCTTAAAGCCTCACAGATTGTGATGGGGGGGGGGGAATATTTCTGCTGATGCTTCATTTCCGTCATTTGCAATTAGCAATTCATCCTCATTTTATTTGTTATTAAGATATTAACTTTCAGGAATTAAAATCAGCTTGTTTTAGTTTTAAAAAAATATGGATTGCTGTTATTATTTAGTTATTTATTCATTTGTTTATGCTTATGAAAAAATTTTAAACCCGTTGAGAAGTAAGCTCTTAAATTTATTTTAAATCAGTCGAATAATAATTAGTTATAAATGTAAAACCTGTACTGAACAAAAAAAATCATTTAGTTTTATAATGAAATGTTATCCTATCAGAATGTTTTCTACTACTTTTTATTGGTGTGGTACAAAATTTTTTAGAAATTAGTATCATTTAACATAAATATGACTTGGATTGCCTAGATATAATATATAAAACTTTTTGAATTATCTGTCATTTTTTTGTTGAATTGTTAAAATCCTCTCCTTAGAACAGTTGTTGCCAAAATAGAAAGCGGAATACCCACTATTTTCAAAGACATGCTTTTATAGATTAAAGCAATAACAAGACTTGAATTCGTTACATTCAAAAAATGTCACTAATTGATGAAATAAACAAACATTAATCTTTTAAGAATTTAATATTCCATCACAAGCATGAATGTAACAAATCACATTTTTTGCCATGCTTTTATTTTAAAAGCATCATATTAAACAACAAACAGTAGTTAAACAGCGAATTTTGAAAAATCTTAATCTAGAAAATGCAATTATAGAAACTTGTAGAAAACTTTTCTAGACTTGATTTAGTAGTTTTGAAGTACATACCTATAAAACTATTATTTATGTTTAACGACGTCTATGTTTATCGTATGTTTAGCGTATATATTTTGAAACTAGCTTGAAATTAATTAATGTCAATAATAAAAGGTATAATTATGCGATACGTTTAAAGAGAGAAAAGCTAAATATAGCCATGAAATTTTTATGGGCTGTGCTAAATTAACTTCCTACGAGATTACTTCTTCTAAGATGGCATTAATTCTACAAAAACCAATCTGGCATATCATTTACTTAATATTTTAAAATATTCATATTTGTGTTCAGTCATTAATCTGCCGGTAGGTTATTTTTACGATTTTCTTCTGAACTAATGAAAGTAATCTTTAATAATTGTAAGTGAGCTATCTGTCAGCTTTAAGATTTGCAATTAAAATAATATTTTTCACACCGGTAATTTCTAAAAGAATATCAAGTTATTATTATACTCTTAAATTGTATTCAATATGAGAATATTTTTATTCGAATTTCATCTTCACTGTAAAAACCTCAGTATTAAATTATGGTAAAAAACACCTGCACCTGAGTGCCTGAGTGCTTTCATTTTTGCACTTTTTGCAATGTACTTTCATTTTTGCCAGAATATGTTACGGAACAAAAAAACAGATTTACCGTAATTTTTACTGCGACATATATTTAATGACAGTGATTCAATGAATCTATGGTAATGATTACTGTAAAACTTACAGCTTAATATTTTACGGTAAAAATGGATTTTACAGTCAATTGGATTTTACGGATAAGGCATCTAAAATTCCAATGCTTTTATCATATTTTAATTCGGAATTTTTTACAGTATAGTAATGCTGCACCTATAAAATAAATCTATTTAAATTTAAAAAAATAATCCTATGTATGAAAAGCATCTTACATTTTAAAGCAAGATATTCGAATCATTTAAAAGTTTAAATCACGTAAAATACCTTTTTTACATTTAAACCAAATTAAGTGGAAAAGGATGGTTGTTTTAACAATTATTTAAATGTAGAAATTTCGCCATTTTTGGAGGATTTCGAAAAATATTTTTTTTGCCCCTAATGATTGTTTTATTTGATTGATTTATTGAAATTTAGCTAAAATTAATTTGCTTATTTTATGAAATTCTCCATAAAATAAGGTGCAACCTTCATTAAATACACCTTCACCCCAATTTTACTCTAAGTAATAATGTATAGTGAGTAGGTTGTTGGAAATTTTAGCGAGTGTTCAACCACTGTATTATTCAAATATAATGCAACCTTAATATGGTGCTAAACTGAGCCATATTATCATAATTCTTAAATGTGATTACACGATATTATGATTCAAATTAAACGGAAATATGGTACAAATTAACACCTTGTCGTAGTTACTGCAAATTTGCACCGTATCATGCCATAAAGTTGAACCGATTTTTACAGATAGTGTTTTAATTAACCTTTGGAAAAAAGCATGTCAACTCAGTTTTGAAAATGTTTTAACACTCTCAATTTTTTAATAAAATATCTTTCAAAAGTAATTTAATAAATTTTTCCGTTGTTCCTTTTTAATAATAATAGATATTATTATTTTGGTGATAAGTGCTATTTTTATAAAGACAGAAAAAGTCACTATATCCCGGTGTTTTTAAAAAAAACATGAATCAACTTAAAAGTACAAATTCAGACATTGACTTACAGTTGTTACGACTTACAGATTGTATCTCAACTATTTTTATTTGTGCTTAACACAGGGATTTCAATTTTTGTTTATTTTCTTAAAGGTTACTTTGTAAAAAAATCTATTGTTTGTTAATTTAGTGACTGTATGTAGCATGTTTAACATATTTTCTGAGAGTTTAAAAATCTGAAATTTATTTCAAGACATCATCTGAATTCGAATAATGTCACGGATAAGATAAATTATACATATTCAACAAATATTTCCCATTGTTTGCTATTTTCGAAAACTATTTACTCAACCTTCATCTGAAAAAGGCCGTATTAACTAAGATAGATGCATCACTGTTTGAATCAAAGCAACGCATTTTTTTTTAACCTTTCAAGGTTCTAATCAGTTTCTCTCTTCTGAAATGACAATATCGCATAACTTTTTTTTTCTTATGCCTCTCGCGTTAAAATAACAAGAAATCCTCGAGAAAAGGTATAAAAGAAACAAAGGAAAAGAACATATCGCCGCGAACCATAAGAGGAAAAGGAAAGTGAATTCCGAAAGGTATTCCGAAAAAAGTGAAAGGAAAATGGAACTTTTTTGTACGTCCTGAAGAGCTAAGAGAGTGAATTTTAAATCCAGAAGCGACGGATTATGTCGTACAACAAATATTGTAAATTAGCGTTTGTTTCGCTTGAATCTGTGCGACCATTTAACACGTCATTTGGCCTGTCGTTACGCTAGAGGTGAATAATCACCCGCATGGAACAACAGAAACACACTCTTATGTTGTTCCATTTGGAAGACTTTTTCCTGCCTTTTCAACCATTCGAATGTGGGTGTTACAACAGAAAAGAACTGATAGTGTTTGGGTAAAAACTTTTACCTTTTGGAAGATAGTTTTTCACCGTTATGGCTGCTTTTTGGTTATATCTTGGCCATTATTATGTGACGACAGCTTCCAAACGATAATTGGTTGAGTTTATGCCGACAAAATAGTCATTAATTTCATAAACTGCTAAACAAATGGAAGTTAAGTTATAATAGCTTGGTTCTAAAACCTTATTTTGTTCCCTATCTTATTTTCATTATAAAATCAATACCATCTATTGATTTTGCCATCTTTGTTTTGACAGTTTTCTGTTGTTATCTCAGCAAATAAAAGATGCTTTTTAAATATTTTCTATGCAAAGGGATAAGGTATTAATACTCCTGGAAATCAATTGGAATACTTTTATTTAATTTATGGATCATTTTTGTCTACTTATAGAAATTTTTGGATAATTAAATAATATTTTCTATATTTAAAGTCATGCATATTCTAGTATGAATCATAGAAAAAATCTGCTGGATCCTTTACAGTTCCTTGCTAAATCCTTTGAAGCTGAAATAAAAACTCACAAAAATATGGGATGAATTTTGAACTCAATTCTTACATTTTAGCATATCATACTGCATGAGAGTTATACAGCTGAAACCTTGAAATTTAGCTTTTACATTTGATTTATGCATCGCTATTAAAATCTGTGACTCAAGTTTGCGAAAACATGTTTTTCAAAAACTAAAACTTTATTATTATACAAATGGATACAACAGCACTAAGAATGACAAGTTTTGCAAAAGCAATTGTTATTTGTGCAATCCTTCATATGCTGTTAACAATGAGAATTACTGATTCGAAAAGTAAGTAAACTTTCTATTTTAATTTGTCACATTATGTTTTTCGTAACATTTTTGTCTTTTTACTTTTCTTTTTTCAAGGGAGGGGATAATACAAACTCCACTGCATTAATTTTCCATCGTGAATCGTACAGTAATTAATAAAATGTTCATTTTCCTGAAATTATTATAGATTTGAAACGAAACTTTAAAGATGTTCAAATCTTGCTACATAAAGCTCATACGCTATCATTTTCTCTTTACGAAGCAAATTCTTCTTTATCCATTTTAAACGTCTTAAATATTTTAAACGAATAAGTCATTTTAAACGAAATAAACTGTGGGTGTTCAAGTTTAAAATATTGCAGTTTTTGCTTCATATTACTACTTCAAATCAACTCCTATTACTCATTTGAAAACTGAATAGTTTTTTTAGTGTTAATGTGAAAAAATGAAAAGGAACCCGAAAAGTGATTTCAATCCGAGTTATGATTCATCCGAAAAGTTTGTATTTTCCCTAGATATCAGCTTACTATTCAAAACATCGTATTTACTATATAAAAATCATGGTGTTTTTTTTCCAAAAACACTCTTATAAGAAATTTTTAAGTATTTCTGATAATTTTATTGCTCCAAGTCTTTAAATTTCAAAAATAATTATTTTAAATTCTCTAAATAATCGCTTAAACTGTTTTAAAAATAAGCTTAAAGATGCAAATTACATTCACCATGACTAATTTTCCTTGCTAAATGTGTGAAGGAATAATTGTATTTAGTTATATTAAACTAAGTGTTTCAAAAGGGTTAATCAAATTCATTAACTAACCGTAAAATGATTTTAAACTCGATTCACCTTTGATAAGGCTTAAGTTGTGTTTTACTTATTTCGTTTGAGTTTGCGATCAATAATTGGTCTATTTTGTCTCAAATTGGTCTTGCTAATGTTGTTGTAGTGCGCAATGTAAAAAACGTAACACTTTAATAACTGTTGATGTAATGATCGGATTTTCAGGTACTAACATGCAATCTTAATAGTTTGACTGGTTGACTTTAAATATGCTAATTAATTTACGCAGATGATATTTTAAGTTAAGAATCCAGGAACAAAACATACTTCCCCTCGACAAACTTACCTATTTTTCAATAGATGTCACGTGTTTCTATAAAATGGATATCATTCAAAAACCACTTTAATTAAATTGAAAATTAAAATAATGCCATCATACCAAGTGATACTGAATATAATTAATATTTATTTTGATGCGCTAAAAGGGAAAACAATGGAAGAAAAGGTACTTATTCATTTCGGGAAACCATAAAAAATCACCGTGCTATTATTGGTATCAATAAAGCTTGATTAATTTTGATAATAGGTATTGCTCATATTGTGGTAATAGATGCTCTTTGAATCGGCAAGAAATATTTCAATAAAAATTTTTAATATAGGTACTAAGGTACCTAACATATGTACTGTAGCAATTAGTTTTTTTAAAGATCCCCTGAAGGAGATAAATGCCGGAAAAATTTCTTGATTGTGTTTAATTTCGACTGTTACGAATTGGCTTCGAGCAATAGCATTATACCAAATAATACTCGGTATAGTTAATATTTATTTTGATAGAACGAACCTTTTAAAACGTGATTTTCTTAATATCATAACATAAAACCACTGGGAAATGCAACAAAGAAAGTTTGGCAATCAAGAAAATTCGAACATGATTTATGATTTTTTTTTAATTACCAATCATTAATAATATTAATCTACACTCTCTGGAACATTATAAAACATACTTCAGCGTGAACCTAACATACATTCTATGAAGTAATTAATCAATGGGTTAATTTGGGCAGAGAAAAATATCCCTGTTGCCTTCCTGTGGTATTTTATTATTATTATATTTGACGGATAAACTCCTTCAAAATAAATTTTATTTGATAAATTTATCCTCCATTAGTCAGTTTAATAATAGTTATACTAAAGAATAATAATGACAACTAGAATATGAGATTAAAATTCTTATGATAAATTGAGCATATATATTACGGCTAATGGAAAATTGATTATATTTTCAGAGTAACTTTAGTATATAGTTATAAAAATATTCAGAATTACTCGTATACATTTTCTGTGCTTTTTGTTTATGTTTAAAACTTACTTTGAATGCTCCCCAGTAAAGTTTAGGGACATAGAACAGAATAGACATTTCTTCATTGAGCTGTAAGTTCAATAATAATATTTACAAAATGAAATTATTGCTTTTAAAATGTGTAATTGTAAGGCTTTAATAGTTTTTTCAAAGGAAAATAAGTATAAAAGAAATAAATTGATTAAAAGCACATAATGTCACACTTTTTAGAAAATGACACAAGTACGGTTTTTTATTTTTTCACTCCATTATTTTCTTATTACGAGGAAAGCAAATATTATTCTTTTTAATCAAAACACAAAAAACTGAGTGGATTCTTGCGTAAAAACCTTTTTTTCCCCTTTTTTGCGAAAAGTAACTGTTGACCACTAAACTATGACACTTGTTTTTTTTCCTAAAAAATACCAATTATCTTGTTTTTGTAAGTTTGCAAAGCTTAATTAGTTTTGCATTAAAACAGATTAAATCTGACAACTTTTCTATAGAAAAAAATGAAAAAAAAGACAAAGCTTGCGCATTTAGAAAAACATTGATTATGGCACAATTTAGGTTATTTTTCATTTAAATAAAAATTTAGACGTTCTAGAAGTATTTCAAGTTATCTTCCTACCAAATAAAATAATAATCTATAATAATTATGCATTTAAATTAATTGTGAATATAACAACAAAGATAAAAATTATGAATTATGAGAGGTAAAAGTTATTAAATATTTTTTGCATCGAGCATTTGACCCAATACATAAAAGTGTCATACTACTTATGTAGCGGTATTGGTTCATTTAAGTTTCAAAAAAAATTATTATATAATACAAATGCAATATACATCTTCCAGCTTTTGTAGTTTTCTTCAATAAAATGAGTGTTTTTGTTCGAAGAATGTGCGCATATATTTAAAATTCATGAAATTCGTTTCTTAATATTTTCAAAACACTATATATTTTTATAACTACTTGAGAAATGATTTACCTCTCCAAAAAAATTTTATAATCTTTCTTCAAGCAAGTATAGAGATTAAATTAATTGGAAAAATACACTTTATACATTCCTTAAGACTTTTAGTTGTTTATTTTTAAACTTTTATTTCCATAAGTTTAAAATAAAGGTAAAAATTAGTCAAAATGCTATATCATAAAAATTAATTGTCAACTTACCCTTTCATACGTTCTCATTCGACACTTATTTAATTATATTTCCCTGAAAGTTATCAATTTTTCTCTCTCATTTTACCACATTTACGTTAATAGTTATTTATGAACCGTTCTTAATATTATCATCTGTTATTATTATGGTTTGAAATTTTGTAATATTCCAACTTTTAGGCTTAAAGCTAAAGGTAAAGTTCCTTCAATGTATTATGAAGTAAAAATATGCAGTTATCTCATTACGCTACATTTTGTTATAAACAAACTAATCAAAATCAAAAGTTATTTTGTTTTTTATTAAGATATTTAATAATTCACTTATGTTTTACAATTTTTAAATGGTAAGAAAGTTGGGTGGGATTTTGTAATAAATGCTATGTAAAACTGTAACCAGTCAGCGCATGCAAATAAAATAATGAATACAAATTAACTACTTAAAATTGAAAAGTAATATAAGAAATTAATTGCCCGCCCTATTGCTAAATAGTCGCTTTAGCGGAAAACATTTAATAAGTTTTTATAGTAACCAAAAACTAAATACGAATTCCAAAAAGAATTTGTGAATTAAGAAACAATTCAGTGGTAATTGAGCAAAATGCTTAGGTTTAAATTTTAACTTTTATTCCAATAAAATCAATCTTTTAATCAGCGAAACATAATTCAAGTCATTGCAATAAACTATTTGGTACCTTTTTATAGAATAATTTTTAATTTTGATGTAACAATCTTTACATCGGCAGTAAATAAAAATTATTGCGTTGAATTCGAGTATGGAGTCACTAAGTATAAGAACGAAAACTGAAAATCGTTGTTTTCACCACAGTATTTCTAAACTTCAAAAGTACTAGAAAGCTACGCATCGAAATTCGTGATTAAATTCTCAGCCTTGTTTTCAAAAATATTTTCCATAATATTTGCTAGAAACGCTCGAGACTGTTAAAAATAAAATTATTCAGCTTCAACTGCTTTTTAAACAAGTGAAATCTTCCAGTTTATTTATCTTCCTTGGCAGCAAATTTTGGCTATTTCTGAATTAAAATTCTATCGTAATACTGGTAACGATTTACATCACTGCCCAAAATGCTTATTTGGCGCTTATTCAAAACATTTGGCAACTGTAAAGCTGTCACTTTTACGATTTATGTTTCCAGTCGCAGCTTTTTGAGTGGTACGGATTGAACTCAAACATTGCGGAGCTTTATTTAGCCAAAATAATAAAAAAAATAGTCACGTGATTTTACCACAAAGATTGGTCAGGTGAAATAGATTTAAGAGGAAAACTACTTTTTCCTGGGAATACGCTTTTCTTTTTAAAATATGCTATTGCATTGCTTGAAAATTGTCCTTCAAATAAAATTTAGGTTGCAAAGAGAAAAAATTGAATAAAAAAACACACTTAGTTAGAGAATGCGCGTTTTTGTTTATTCCTTAAATATGTTTCCGTTAATTAATTAAATTTAGCGACTAAATTATTTTTAAAAATACATTATTTAGAAAAAAAATGGCATTTTTTGTCCTTCCTCAGAACAAATTCACTGATTGAATCATTACAGAATTGGGGAGCTTTAGCTTCTACAATGATAAGTCACATTTTGAAATTGTTGGAGAGAACTATTTTTTTCCAAGATTTTTTGAAAGACAATAAGATATTCATGAGCATTGTGAAGTTATCTAGTGAAAATTCTGGTACCTTTTAAATTACCAATGTGGAAACAATGCCAAAGAATAGTTTGAGGTAAAAATATATTCTTTGGAAAAGTGTGAGTTACACTATATTACCTCAAACTTTGAAATTCTTAAAAGCTGTACTTTGTACGAAATTATTTTTGAGCAAACAAGCTTTATTGTTCCGAGTAAAATGTTTATATTTCTCAGATATGGAAAATAAGCAAAAAAGTGAGAATTACACTAAATTTTTAACCCATCACTTCGCAAAACTATTAAAATCATATTTTCGAGAATGAGGCTAACCACCCTGCCTTGAAGATTAATAATCTGAGTCAAACGAAAAGAGTATATTTATTCGATGAAAGGTCGTTTCATGTGTTATTAATAGTTAATAATTAATCCTAGAAATATCAAGATTCAAATTAACACTGTGTACAAATTTAGGTGGATATTGTCATATTATACACTTTTCAGGAGATTTCCTCCTTTTCTACACTGTAATTCCTGATCAAATTACGGTATAAAGTGCTGACATTTTGGGTACATCATCCGTAAATCCATTTTAATGAAAAATTTGTTTTTAACCGTTAAATAATATTCCGTAATTTTTGAAATAATATTTCTTTAATGAGAGTGATTTAGTGATTTTGTGTTAATTATTGCTGCAAAAAATTACGGTTTAGCAGATTTTTTTGTTCCCTGAATGCCTGTACTTTTTGTTGTAATTTGCTCCGGAATTTTTTACAGTGTAGCCAAATGGTAAGAATTGATAAATGGTATTTGATAATTATTCGGAATGCAGGGTTCGCGTACACCTTAACTGATTTAAAAAGTGGAGCAAAATTAATAAAATATATTTTAAGAAGTTTGTATTTCCCAGTATACTTAATATTTTCAAATTAATATGCCTATTCGTTAAAGCTGTAAAATAGAATTTATAATTTTTAAGTAAAAACTAATAACAATAAATTTGTAACTTTTTTATTAGATAATTAAGAGCACTTTTTAAATTTTCTAAGGACCATACGAATCTTGAAAGGATTTCGATATCCATAAACCTTGTTCCTTTAGCAATTTCCTTTTGATTGGGGGGCTGGTTTTGGAGATGAAGCATTTCACCAGAACTTACTTTCCTAACCTTAAAAACTTAATAAAGAAACATGGTTTAAGGAACTTAATGAAATTAAGTTCGACAAAACTGAAGAGCACTCCGAAAAATTCACTTTAAAAATTGTTTTTGAAACTTTTTAAGCAGAATTCAGAAATGCATTATATCAGCTCTCCGTATAACGCAAATGCGGGTTAATTCCATCAAAAAGTCCTCCACGAAGGTTGGTTTGTTCTAATGCTTGATCCTGGAGCTCCCTTATGCTTGATCCTGGAGTTGTCGTCTGGGTTGAATTCAAAATTACAAGGCTATGGAGTTGAAGATTGATAGTCGTAAACGCGGAATGGGGTGGCTGCTTAACTCCGGTAATGAAATAAAGTTATATAAAATTGGTTTGTAAATCACATGCTATATTCTGGAATCATTAGATCAAGTCTGGAAATGAATGGCCGCTCCTAGCATTATTACCGCTACTACATATCATTTTCAATTCCGACTGTGCTGGTATATTTACCTATCAGAAATTTTATATTGATCAAATAGTTCTTGATCTTGCCGGATTAAAAATGATCTCATGAAAATCAGTCGAGCCATTCTGTTCATCATTAATCTCACCAAAAAAAGTTATTTAAAAGACATTAAAAGGAAATAAAAACAAATTAACACTTAAGTTTATCAAGTTTATACTCTCACGCTAAATGTTGTGAAAGTGTTTTCTCACAGTAGTGCGTGAAATGAAATCAAGAGGCATGACTACTTGAGCTTTTCCTTGGATGTTGTCCAAGCGTGTGTGACCGTTGATTCCTAACCGCACCAATGACCACGAATAAACTTGAAATTCGATGTTTGACTTAGTTGTAATTTAGAAAAAGTGGGAAATTGAAAACACCATAAGCTGTGGCACGCGCTGCTAGTTTCTAGATTGTTCGTGATTATACTAAACGGTGATTTGTCTTAATTGATTTCTCTCAAAGAAAAACCCAAGTAAACGTTTTAAAATTTTCAATTGCTTAAGAACGAGGTTTGTTTAAAAGCGTTTAAGTCATGCACCAAAGATTGCTTTCTTCTTTGCTTTGGTTTTTAAGAACTTTTTGGCACTTAGAGAATATTACAGAATGTACGAAACATGCCCTTTGCCAAGATGGGTTTTCCTTCAAAATGTTTTCAAATATAGTTTACTTTGACCACGTTTTATCGTACATGCTCAAATCTTCTATAAGCTCTGTATCAGGGAATCAATAAATCAAAAAACTACAAGTTCTATAAATTAATAAATCAATGAGTGAACAATTATGTATTAATTATATGGTGAATGATTGCATCTTTAAAACCATAATTCACTCATTAATTGAATAACATATTCTTTTATTGGCTCTTACTCTGAGAAAAAAAGTATGGTCTAACTACCAGAATATGGTAAAATGAATCATGCTTCTGGCTCAATAGGAACACCGAAAAGCTCTGTAATTTTTAGGAAGTGCCTTTGGTTACGACGATTGTAAAATAAACATTAAAATATGATTTAACAGCATATGATAAAATTTGGCAAATATGGTAAAATTTAGTAATTTTTTCGTGATTTGGTGATTTTTTTTCATTAGCATGGTATAAAAACCATTTATTCTGTTAAATTTATTTTTCAGTTTCTGTATTTTTTACTAAATGTGTGGTAGTAAAACCTATTATTGTGAAAAACAGAATGGACGGTAAACCATTACCATTTAAAGGGAAAATTTATCAAATTGATTGTTAAATAACCTTATATTATTTCTATAACCGTCGTTGAATAGTCGACCCAATTTCGAGTACCAATGTTCAACTCCGTAGCTTTGTAGTTTTGATCCTGATGCAGAAGACAAGGGAACTCCTGGATCAAGTATTGGGAGAAATTTCCCTTCGTGGAGGACTTTTTGATCTAACTAACCCGAATTTGCGTTTTATGGTTAAGAAAATCACGACAACTTCCCTCTGTTAGCCTGACGGCAAAGAGACTGTACCCGATGGACCGTCTACCACTGTGGATATTTGACGTCAGAACTGTGGTCAGGGCGGGCCGTGTGAGAGATTCTTATCGAACAACCATTGCTGGGATTCTAACCAGGGTCAACTCATTAAGAGGCAAGCATTCTATCCCCTGAGTCACCGCTATTCAACCGAATATTTTTATTTTATTAACCAAAATAATGGGTTTTTGTTTTAACTAAAATATCATTTTCATAAGTTACAGTAATTTTTCCACCGTGTAATCGCTAATCTTTATTTTTTTTTGTCTCAACTATTTATCTGCTGATTCACTGCTTTGCTCATTTGTTAACTTGCACATTTGCAAACGAACTTATTGAACCTTATATAATACCACTCATTCAATGATTTGATTACTTGTAATCGTTAGATCATATTGATCTCTAACAAGATTTCCTTCATATTTATGTTTATAGTTTTGTTTTCACATACTAGTGTAATCTTTTTTAATTTAAAGCTTTATGTTAATATAATATTCCACTGTTTCTAAATAATTTATACAAGCTAAATTTTTTCAATCTGTTGTTCTATTAGTCATATAATGTATCACTCCTCTTGTAAAATGTTTAAAAATACTTGGTGTAAATTGCTATATAGTATTAAATTTGCATATAATGTAAATATAAAACAATGATATATATGTATATAAATACATCCAATAATGTTCATATCTAATACCTTTCTCTATTACTACATTCCAACAATAATTGGAAAATAGTCATAAGAAATTATACACATTTTCACGAGTAATTTTAGTAGAAGCTACCCTTTAAATTGTTTCATATTGCAATAAGAGAATTGCCCATCCCCTAGCTCTGTAGAAGTATTTTAAACTTATTACTTGGCTGTTACTTTTACTCGATTATACTCTAATGTTCAGGCGATTTTTCACTTAGCAATAAAGTTTAAAGCTTTCAGAAGTTTAAGAGATCGACAAAAAATTACGAAAGAAAATATGTATTTTTGAACACCCTACACCAGAAAATCAAGCAAAAAAGCTTGCAACTTGAATTGATTACTTTGGTTGCTATTTGCAATGACTGCATAAAATTTCGATAATCTAGCTTAAATATTTATGCAAATATGAACATTTTTATTAAAAACTAATTTTTTTTGTCTAATGTTTTTTTTGCTATAATTTTAAAAATATTCTGTAAAATTAGACAAAATTTTTGAAAAATGTAAAGTAAATTACAAAATTATCGTTTTAAAATTTTAAAAAAATTTGTGAAAAGAATGCGCAAGAGTATTTACAGCAGTATTTTTGTACTGAGCATGTGCGGAAAAAAAATTTAAAATAATTTTTTTCATAATTTTATAGTGAATCGTATTTGGCAACTAATAGAGAAAAAAAATCTGATTTAAATATCTTAAAAAATTTAAAAGTTTCAAGCAATTTTCTAAGTAGTTTTTGTACTTTTTAAAGGAAAGCTCAAAATAATAAGCGCTTTTTCACAAATTTTATCAAATGGTATTGCAAATTACACTACCCTATAATGACTGGACAGCAAAAACAAGATTAAATATACTAAAAACCTCTTATCGTTTTGAACTTTCTTTAAAAAAGTATGAAAACTACTTAGAAAAATGCGTAAAACTCTTTAAGTTTTTAAATCAAATTTTTTCCATTCGTTGCCAACTACGATTCACTACAAAATTATGAAAAATTAATTTTAAATTTTTTCCGCGCATGCACAGCACAAAAGAACTACTTTCAATACTGATATCTTGCGCATTTTTTAACATTCAAATTTTAAAACAACAATTTTGTAATGTTTTGCTCCAAAAATTATGCTGAATATTTTTAATTTACTGAATATTTTTAAAGTTATAGCAAAAAATGAGACACAAAGAATAGTTTTTTTTTATAAAAATGTTCGTACCTCTACAAATATTTAAGATAGATTTACAAACTTTTGTGCAGTCATTGCAAATAACAACCACAGTAATTGATGCAAGTTACAAGCTCATTCCTTGATTTTTTTGTCATAGGGTGTTCAAAAATACCTGTTTTCTTTTGTAATTTATTGTCGGTCCCTAAAACCCTGAAAGCTTTAAACTTTATTGCAAAGTATGAAAAATGGCATGAACCAAACACTTCTAAAATAACAAAATAGTCCTCTAAGTATTTATGAGAAATTCAAGAAAATATCAAAAACTGAAAGCGTCTCTTCTATTATTGTAATATAACAAAATAGTCCTCTAAGTATTTCTTGAGAAGTTCAAAAAAAAATATCAAAAGACGAAAGTGTCTCTTATATTATTGTAATAAAACAAAATAGTCCACTAAGTATTTCTTGAGAAATTCAAAAAGAAAATCAAAACCCGAAAGTGTCTCTTCTATTATGGTAATAAAACAAAATAGTCCACTAAGTATTTCTTGAGAAATTAAAAAAAAAAATATCAAAAACCGAAAGTGCCTCTTCTATTATTGTAATAAAACAAAATAGTCTACTATTATTACTTGAGAAATTCAAAAAAAAAAAATCAAAACCCGAAAGTGCCTCTTCTATTATTGTAGGGTAGTAATATCATATACGGTGGGCGAACTGTAGAGAACAATAGACGAAAACTTTTGATTTTCTTCCTGAAAAGAGATTTGTAACTTTTTAAATATTAAATTGAAGAATTACACTCATGGACAAAAAAATTTGCGCACCAAGGAGTCGTCAAAATTAAACGAAATTTTACATACGTAATGACTACTTTGATGTAAGTAAATGATTAGAAAATCAAAGAAAAACGATAATCTTTGATGATAATGTCCATGAGTGTATTTTTAATATATTATTTTGAAACTGAGATTCTTTATTCCAAAATGAAGCACTGTCACTTATATTTGATTAGAGAGTTTATTACTTATTACTGAATCTAACTGTCCAAGTTGCACCGTCATGAAATCCTTTATTTCTTTTGGCAACAAAGCAAATGTGTTATCGCATACTTTGCATCAGCATGACACATTACTTTCAAAAGATAACATCTTAACAAACGCCTAAAAAGCTATTACGGGCGTTGACTCGCAGTGTTGGCTCAGAAAACTTATTTGATGTCAATCTAAAAGGTAGCGGTTATGATTAATTTGCATGATGTTTTAAATATTTCTTAATAGATATTGCCATTTAAGAGTACCTTATCTATTTCTCAGGAACTCGCCATTTTATGGCTCCACATTGATCTATCTGTCAAACCGTGGATTGAAGACGGAAATAAAAACGAGATTATGCGTTTCATTTAGGGCAGTTTTTAGAAGGCTCAGTTGTAATATAAAATGATGCTTTTTTACGAATAATATGCTATTTTTTTAACTGTTGTGCGTTTACAACTGTTACTCATAACTGTTAGGTCAAGTTTAGCCAATCTAGAGCCAGCGCTGTTTACGCATATTTGGAAAATGACGCAAAACGTCAATATAGTAAAAAGTAACAGTTTTGTGAGAGTAAAAAGCGTTTGTGGTCTAATTTTTTAATATTTAAAAACTTTCTCCGATGCTGCATTACCTGGGCTCATAAAAATTTGCAAAAACTGAGAATACGGCAGTGATTTTGATAATTTCCATCTAGGTGGTAAAAGGTCACCAAATTAGAGATGTTTTTAAAAAGTTAAATAACTTAAAATATTTAAGTAATTTGTCTGTTCTAAAATCCAGATAATTCTTCACGGCAAGATGGCATATATAGTCATCATCAGTAATAAAATCATCACATTGTTTTAAGTGTAAGGCACTTAAACTATGGCATTTTTTTTCCTTAGTGACAGAACTTTGAAAAATCAAGTTAAAATAATCATAAAAAGAATAGAATAAAAAAGCAACAAAAAATAGTACAAATAAAAGAAAAAAAGAGTACAATGGATAAAATGTGAAGCAATATTTTAGCAATTTTTTTAAAATCAATTCTAGAATGCATAATAAGATCAGGAAGATTTTTATTATTTATTATTATTTTATTATTATTTTAAGTATTATTATTTTTAATAGCCCATAAATAATCGCCTTATTTAGGGACTTGACGGAATAAATTAATGTTCTTACCAATGATAGAGATACGTTCCTAAACTCGAAAATGAGCCTTTGCAAATTGTTAAATAATCTATTTTTCCTTACACAATAAACTCTTACGTTGTAAATCGAAAAATCTTTGTTTTCTTTAAGTTCATTTCTATATATAAATAAAGCAGAACATAGAATGTCACGGACGAATCAATTAATAAGCTTAATGTAGCATATACTTTCCGAAGAAATGTTATAAAATAATTACATATCTGAATTTAAACTCAAACATGCACATTAGTCCACGAGGAAAAGTTCATTCAATATCATAGCTATCAGATTCATTCTAGTGGATATCATTATTTTTTCTTTTAATTCTTTGCCCAAATTTAATGAGACGTATCTTAAATTCGCTACATTTTAATTCATGGATCACTAGAAACAACTATCATTACTTAATATGATTGATGATGAAATCATCTATTCTTTCTGCATGGCACTCAAAGGTAATCTTGAAATTAAATTTTGATTTATGAGTTTATGCGTTGTTAATTTTAAATGGTCCGTTCTAGATATAAACTTATAAAATTATACATAGTTTATATCTATATATAATCTTATAATATTGAATATAGTTTATATCTATATATAAACTTATAATATTGTATATAGTTTATACCCATATCCATATCCATTATATCCAGATTTATAATATTGTTTAGCTCCATCCAGTAAAAGGAAAATACTTTTTTTATAAAAATGCATTTAGGTTTTATTTTATATCGCTAGGTTTGTCAAAAAGTATTTTGTTTTCGCTACCTTTAGTCAGATTTTTAAATTATTCTACATTTAAACTGCAGCCTGAATTCAGTAAGAATTTCGGTACATAAAAAAAATTGAAAGAAAAGAAACTATAATTAATCATTTAGTTCTAAACAAAACGAAATTTTATTTTAAAAAATGATTTGTTTAAAATGCGTGTTAAAGGTTTTTAAAATATGCGATTTTACATCTTTATTTTTGTTTCTCTGTTAAATTATTATTAGTTGATGCAACTATATAAATTTTCGTGTAGGAGGGCTTCTTACTCAAATGAAATTTGCAGGGGATCATTAGAATCAAACAGATATAATTGTCCTAAAACTGAAACATCCGTCTCACAATATTAAGATAAAAATTCTGCTTTTAATTCCATTACAGATTCTAGTAAACTCTTTTTAAGTAATTTATATTCTAAAAAAATCATTTTTTTAACCGAAATTATTTTTTACCAACTCCTTAGTAAATATTAATAGGGTTTGCCATTTATCTTTAAAAAAACATTCGTCAGTTCTGATTATTTAATTGAAAAAATGTATTTTTTTCGTTGAAATAATCCGATGTTTTTATAAAATGAGAAAATATAAACTAAAATAAAAAATAAATGTAGACTACTAATAAACATCATTCAGTGGAATTGAATTCAATTGAAAACTAAGTCGTAAATAAATGTGCATTACGTGTCAAATGACACCCTTTAAAATCAAACTACTTTTTGAAATATTTCATTCATTCAGTAAAATATTTCGCATTTGGATTTAAAAAAATCATTTCGCATCCGCTTCCAGCTAAAACTTGCTTTATAATTGAATATGCATTGTACCGTAGATAACGATTATCTGCATCAATTTCTCTTTAGAAACAGCAGATAGTCAATTAAATACGTTAATTTGATTAATGAAATTAAAAAGGTATCCCAATTGTGGTAGAGAAATTCGAAAACAAATTTAATTATTTTTTGTTCTTATCCTAGTGTTTTTGTTCCAATCAGTTTTACAAAATTCTTTTTTGAATTTTTTTAACACAAATTACACTGTTTAAAAATTTAAAAAAATTTCGGCATCTCAAGAACTATCAATTTCGATTATCTCAAGAACTATTTGACAGATGCTAATAAAAATTAGTATAAACATCGATTGATATAATACAAATAAAATAACCTTTCAACATTTGTAATACACACTCATGATCTCGCGTAACACTCATAAGAATCAGATGGTTGCAGAATTGAACAAAAAAGAAAAATTAATTGGTGACCCCTTACACAAGGAAATGTTGAATACGGAAAATTATTCAGATTGATCCTGGTGGTTTTCGGTAAGGGCGTGAGGGTATCTCAGACATGCTCATGTGATTGACGTCTACCAACCGGACCAACCATCAAAATTCGCCAATCAAAAAATGAGCTCTATGTTAGCCACGCATTGTCGTCAAGATGCAATCAGGCACAACTGCACCCTTGACATAGGTCTTCAAAACTTTTTCTCTATATCTCAAACCAGGTAACGTATCTTTCTCAAAAAGTTAGACGAGTGTGCAGCAATTCAAAAGAAACCTGCACAGACAATCCACTACTTCACTGTCGGAAGGGTCAATTTCTTGGACATTGGAAAGAAGAGGGTTCCTTAGTTCTCTCTTTATATGAAAATACGGCCTATTTAAACGAAGGACCCACTATATGCTCGGAAACATCCAAGAAATCAACCAGTATGACAGAGTAATTTGCTGGTGCAAGCTGCTTTCTTGTTGAACAATTGCACATTCATCCGTGTTTATGAGAGTGGCAAGTTGTCTGGTTTGAGGTAAAGTTGTAAGCCTTGTGTTTTGTACTCGGGCGCGTGCAGTTACCTCATTTAAATGGGGGACAACGTGTGACCTTTCCGACAATTTCCTGGAAAGTATAAGGCAGGCGCTCAAGATCCATTCGTATAAAGCATGCCTAAGATGCTTTGGAAAGGTCAATTTGAACCCGCAATGTCTGTCTGAGAATTACCAAAAAAAAAAAAAAACATTGCAACCTTTCAATCAGAAGTTCGAATTTTTTGAGAATTCACAAAGATTAAAACAGAAATGCATAGCATGCAATCAGTACGGATCATCAAGCTTCAGTCACGCTTTTTAAATATATTTTCAATCTTGTTCCTTCGAAACCTCAGAAATTAATAATTTGATTTATATAGTCTTACAATATTATGGAACATCAAATTAATTTTCTGCAACGTAGCATATATTTTCACAATTTTTGCTTTGAGCTTAGTCCTTGTACTCCTAAACAACTCCCTTCTCCGTGTTTAATGTCTGAAAAAAATCCTTCAAATGTTCAACACTCGGAAATTGTTTTAATAAAATATTTTACAGAATATAAGCTTACGTAAAATGTTAAAGAAAAAAATATTATTATTTTATTTGGTAAAATTCAGAGTGGTAAATCATTAACAAAGCTTGAGAGCTTTTCTAACCTATCAATGAGCATGAGGAAATTTTAAAAAGTGGAATATTATTAGAAAATTGCAATAAGTAACTAGTTAAATTTTGATAATTGTTGAAAAAAATTATAAATTTTATCAAAAACTAAACTTTTATCTGTAACAAATATTTTTAATCAGATATTGCTGAAAGCCAAATAACTTTAGTTCTGGTTAAAAATTACATACTCCGCTAGCAATGAAAAGTAAATGTGATCGTAAGCAAAACGTTAAAGGAAGGCAAAAGTCTCAAAAGATGAATAAAGGTTTTACTGATGATTAATTTTTAAAACGTTTCTTTGAAATTGCAAATATATTTTTGCTGACACATTTCTCTAATTGATTCAAAAAGACTAAAATAACATTAAGATATAGCAAAGCAAAGAATGATTAACAAAGCAAAAGGAATCTTCAAGATAACCAAAATACACAAGGCTTTGAACTATCACAAAATGACTCGAGGCTTTAAGTCTTTTTGCAGTAATAACCATGACTCCTAACAGAATATAATGCAATAATAAAACAAGGCGTATAAAGCTACCTGAAATCTGCACTTCATAAATACGTTCTTAGTAGTATAAGCAATTGAGGTAAGGACTAGAAATGGAAAACGACCTAAGTCCAAAAGAGAAAATTTTTCAGGAAAGTTGAAAAATTAAAAACACTCGCATTTAGAATTTGGGGCGTTCTCCATTGCAATCCTTTGTGTTCGTAATTAACTACACCTTGCATTGACTTGCTTACGCTTAGTTTTTAAAAACCTTCTAAAAATTAATTATTATTATCGTGAATTATTTTATTTTATAACCGTCATTGAACAATCGACCTAATTTTTTGGGTTTACGACAACCAATGTTCAACTGCGTAGACTTGTAATTTTGAAATAAATCCAGAAAACAATGAAACTTCTGGATTAAGCATTAGGAGAAAATTGCCTTCGTAGAGGAATTTTTGACGGAACTTACCCGCATTTGCACTACATGGAGCGGAAACCCACAAAAATCACCCACGGTTATCCAGAAGGGAAGGGGACTCTAACCCATGATCCTTCTACCAATGAGGCTATTTTACGTCAGCACTGTGGTCAGTGCTAGCCGGATGCGGAATTCGTATTGATCTGCCATTGCTGGGATTCGAACCTGGTTCACCTCATTGGAAAGCAAACGCTCAACCCGCTGAGCCTCATCGTGAATTATTTGTTATTTTTATCTTTATTTTTGTTCGTTTTATCGTATTATTTTTATCAAACGTGAAATGCCAGGTGACTTATCACAGAGCTCTGATGACATTTAGGACATTTTCTACTTACTGCGCATGCCACAATCAACCAGCGTGATCTTTTTAAATTATTACTACTGGAGTTCTCCTTTTTGCGTTCTTAACTTTGTTTAACTTGGTCTTAAACACATTTCTCTGCAACAAAAAAAATTATATTTACGCTGTTTTTTATTTCTAGCCTTTAATATCCTCTGTATTTCAACTTTCTTATATAACTTTCACACTTGCAACCTTTAATGTTTGATATTTTCTCTTTATTTGCAGGGACATTTTCGTCAGAATCAAAACTTAAGTCTCAAAAGGGTGAATCCAAAGAAACACTTACAACTAACATTTACTATGAAGAGCTTCAACCGGCAGCGGAGCAAAAATACGGTACGAGAACTTTGCCACCGTCTAAACCATATTGCAGTACCAACTGCGATTCCAATAAAACTAATAAAGATACGGAAAACCAAACATCGCCGTCGAGAACGAAATACGACGCCACTAATTACAGCAAAGAACAAAGAGCTACAACTACCGATAAACTCAAAATCACAAATCCAACAAAAATAAATGAGAAGATCAAATTTTCAAAACAGTTTAATCCAACTACAGGAGCAAACGAATCTGGATTTGTACCCATACCCTCACCATTCAAAGCCCAGTCCACCAAGGCAACGACAGCACGCAGACGAGCTAAACTCAGAAGTGTGGACGAACTAGCGGTAAAAGAAAGCAGACAGAATCCGAACTTACTGGGCAATGGTCATTTTGAGATTTTAAGAGGAGGAATATTTTCTGATCATGAAACAAATGAAATTCCTGGGGGTGGTCGTAGAGTGGGCAACACTTATGATCCTTTTGCTTTGCCGCAATTTAGACAGGTGCCTTTCGATGTTGTTCAGTTCCCATCAGTTTATCAAAGATCACAACTACAATTACCGACACATCCTATGTTTTTCCCGAGAGGTGCATTTTCACACAAATCAGAGTTAAAAATCAGACAGTGAACCACCTCCTGTATCATTCTTCTCTGCATATAATGGGGAGGGTATTAGTGCTTCTTTCATACACTGGGAACCATTTCAAACCAAATAAAAAAAAACAACCACGGATTCTTAATCTTCATTTGTGATTTGAAGTTTGAAAAAACTCAAAGAGAAAGTGATGAGAGATCTACAAAAGTTTACCATTTCTTGGAGCCAGGTCAAATTTTAGGGAGCGAGCATGTTTGGAATGGAAAGTAGAGTAACAGCTTTTTGCTTTTATGTAACTGCATTAAGACAATTACTACTTTTATTTTAATATAACTGGATAATTAAGATAAAAAAATTACCAGAGCGAAGAATTAAAACTTATATATTTAAAGACGAAACTTAAGATAAGTGGATGAGGCCATCATAAATGTGATAGTTGAATAATACGTTTAAAGATTTTTTTTTCTTCTTTTTTAATCGGAAAAGAATCACGATTTTCAAGTTTTTAAATTTAACGAAAAGATTGAGTGTCAACTGTAATTTTTCAGACACAGTTGCGAATCCAACGTTTTCAGCACCTGCACGATGTAGTAGAAATAGACGCATATTTTTCTAGAAAGCAGTCGATATAAATAAAGTGTTTACATTTGTATCATAAACATGTTCCCATCTGATGAAGATGAAATTTTATACATATCAGACTCAGAGTTAAAACTGACACGGTAAAACACTTAACATATCATTCTCTATTAGCGCTTTAATTAAGCACACAGAGGGAACCAATTTAAATCAAGCAAAAGTAATAATGGGTTGTAAGGTTCTATTTTTAGTAACCATGGGTTCTATTTCTGAACTATTATTTTAAATATTTGATTTAAAAAAATTATATCATATGATACAAAATTAAATGCATTATAAAATTGATGTGAAATTATACAAAACTAAATCAGTATTTAGATTTTTAGCAAACACAAAAAAAAAAAATATTTTATTAACATTAAAAAAATTTCACATACTTTTTACAATTAAACAACTTGACTTAGTATTATAACCTAACTAAATATATTATGATAACATAAAACCTAATTAAATGTTTTTTCTCCTGACAGACCAGTAAAAATAGTTTTATTATCATCAGATGCAGGTGTTACAAAGAGTTCTGAAAAAAGAAGTATTTTTGAATTTATTTTTGAATTTTTTTTAAAAACAATCAATTAATTTTAAAAAAATTTGCTAACTTAAATGAAAAAGTGATAAAAAAAATTCAGTTATAGGTGCCAATAAAATTATGACACACAGACATAAAATCCTTTTTGTGACATAATCAATGACTGAAATTTATATATTTGTAACATTTACGATTCAACTATAGTAGCAAATAAAATGCAATAATTTCAAATTGCAAAACAAATTGAATTCAATGATGGTTTTATTAGTGATGGTCATCATAAGATAATCTGCAAAATAGGTAAGCATAGCTTAAGAACTGTGCTAACTCACCACTTTTATTCCAGAAAAAATAAAATACGAAGTTTTGAGAATTATTTAAATAAAGTACTAAATGTATAATTTTATAAATAATTGTTAATTGATTTTTTTTTTACTAATTTGTTCATTATAATTGTATTTACCCCTCTAGTTTAAAAATTTAATAGTATCTGTTTATTCTCAAGTTTTTGGCTTAAAATTCTGTAACAATCTTGTGTTGTTTATAATACCTGCTTGTTGCCAGAAAATAGCATCTGATCTGATTTTGTAGTACATTTGACTCTGAGTCAAATGTTCTACAATAAAGAAACAATTTTTAATAATATCCTAAGAATCAAATACAATAAAGTAAAATTTTTAATAGTTATCTATTTATTTTCAACTTGACTCATGGGGCAAAAAAACAGAATTATTTCAGCTTAGCATGGTTTCTAAATTTATATTCCAATGTTAGCGAGATAATTATTTTAAAATGCACTAGAATCTTTACTTCTTTATTTGAGAAACGGTTAAAGATAAGTTATGTGTGTAATCAAACGTAAGCTTAAAAATGAAAAGCATATTAAATTTTAAAAAATTTAAAATGTGTTCAGAACATAATTAAAAAAATTATTTTGTGGCATTAAATCTATTACTAACAACATTTTTATTTAAACGCTGCTTCATCTAATGTAAAGTTTCAATTTTAATTATAAATTTTAAAAAAAATCACAGTAAAAAAAATATTCACAGTAAGTTTTAAAACTTTTAAACAAAGGATTGACTTATTACTAACAGACAAACTGGTTAAACAGATTTTAAAAGTAATTAAGACGGCTAATTTGCAATAAATATATTGATAGTAATATTTTGCTTTATACCACGCTAAATTTTAATACTGCTATTTAATTGCAATTCACAGCAAGTTTTTCAAATTTTTAACAAAAGCATTGATTTGTTTCTAATAGACAAACTGGATAGAAAATATAATCTAAAACTGCTTGGAATTAGGAAATGATAGTAATATAAAGTTTTATTTAAATAAGATTAAATTAATAAGAGATTAAGGTATAAGACTAAAACTATTATATAAATGAGAAAATGCCAAAACTAATATAAATTTTCAAAAATTGGTGAATGATCACTTAAAAAATCACAATGAAAAGTCGAATTCTATCTTGACCAATCTATGAAATTTAAGTTGATTTAGATTAAGTTTATTTAGTTTTAATAGATTTTGTAAAGAGCATGATAGAATATTTTTGGCAATTTGGTTATTTTTTCAACGTCATCAAAAAAATCAAAAATTGGAAATTAATTAAAAAGGAAATTGCTTAAAAAATCACAAGTACAAGGAAGAATCTCATGGTCGAATAATTTGACAATTTAATTGGAAATTCAGTATCTGAATTTAGCTGTTGCATTTGAGACTTAGGATTCACAACGGAAAAACAAGTGAAATAATAAACCAGGATACAACTTATCAAAATATTATTGCTCAGTTTTATTCATAAAAAATTTTGAAATACATTTTGAAATAGTTATTGATCATTGCAATAAGATCAATGACTCAATTTTCTTGTAAAAACATGAAATTTGCATATTTTGTAAACAATTTACAGAAATATTTGCATCCAAAATGTTCTCTCTTATTGAAGGCAGTCATGATTTTATTAAACTGTTTGATATAAAAATATATCTACTTCTTATATATGATTAAAAACATATGAAAGAAATTCCTCATAAATAAAAATAAATCAGGAATAATTAGTTCATAAAGACTAGGTAAAATTAGAAAGAATATTGAAACATCAATATACTTTTTAGTTTAAAGGATGTATTGAAATTTGAATAAGTTAATTACGTTAAATATTTTTTTAAACCATAAGCTTTCTTATTCACAAATATACAACAAAAAAAATACTGTCATGTTCACAACTCCTGAGAAAAGCAAAAGTTTGGAATGTATTTAAAGTTTCAAATAAAACATTTATTTTTAACATTCATAAAAATTAAAATAATACAACTTTTGTCAAATATATAAAATCATTGAATAAAGCTCTAGCACAAACAAAAACCTGAAAATATTGATAAAATTGCAACATCTGCAAAAATCATCTTCATCAATGCATTTTGTTTAAAGAACTAAAATCATTATAAGTAAATTTAAGTCATTTTTTAATTGAAAAAAGTATAAATAAAATCTATATCATGCATTTCATTTATGTATACAAAGTGATTAGCTATGCATAAATTACAAAGTGATCAGCTATGCATAAACTGTTATTTTGATGAAAACAGAGGCCTTGATCTCAATTTAGCTGACCTCCACATTTTATTAGAAGTTAAATAATAAACTAATATTTTTAATAACTTAGTAGAAAGCAAATAATTTTCAAGTCATATGTACTATGACTAACAATCTCATAGGTGATTTTTTATGATTAAAATATTTAGCATACAAGATGAAATAAATATTAAAATATATAACAAATAAGAATGAATATTGAAAACATAGATGGAATATGGGTCTTGAAAGCCGTTTAAATTTTTCTTTTCTTTATAAATATATATGAAATTTCTGAACATTGTGCATTATTACAGAAAACCATGTTAAAGCTCATAAAAAGAATTTATGAATACCTAAGTTCTAATTAATTCTGCAATTACTAAGTAGCTAAGAAATTTTCTTATTGTACATAACAACATACTTAAATTAGTGTCAAATAAAACAGTTCATTAGATGAGTGAAAATCAAATGAAGGAGAAAAACTTAAATGTAAATTTTTTACAACACCATTTAACTTATAAATAGATCTCTAAATCTAACAATGTATATAGAATTTTCAATTGTAACAACTCGTATAAAGTTTCCAAAATTCTAAAAATATGAAATATTTTAATATGCAGATAAAAGTGTTCAGTGCCTTCTTAGTAAAAATATATTTCACTTTAATTAACTTGTACATGAATAATAATCGCAATGAAATCCAATAAATTTATATAGGTTTTGTAAAAAATAGGAATTTTTCTCACTTTATTAAAATTCTTACCGTAACATAGTGAGGCAACATTCAACATTTAGAGACTAATTCTGGAATTCACAAAAAATATAAATAAATGCATTCAATAATAAAATAAACATCAACAGCTTATGTTTTCTCTGGATATTTACATAATTTGGTTTTTCCTGCTGGTTCGCCACGATTCTTAAGTAAAATTGGTTCATTTTGATGGTAAACAATTAATTCTGCTACTGTAGAAAAAGTCTGAAAGAGAAATACAAACTTTATAGTTATAAAAATATTAAGTTTTCAAAGCTTTAAATAATATTTTAAGAGAAACAGCTATATAAAAGCTATATCTATAAAAGAGAAACAGCTATATAAAAGCTACATCTATATAAAAGAAATAGCTAAATATTTTATCTATCATTATCACTATCACTAGATGAACGCACAAATATATAGTTAGAAATTTTGAGAAAACATGGAAAATAATATAATAAAGATTAATTAAAAAAGAAAAAATTATAAAAATAAAATAAAAAATATTTAAAAGACTTTTTATTTTAAAAAAAAATTTTAACGAGCCGGAAAACAAAATAATGAAAAGATATCATCTCATCATCAGCTAACACAATTACATCTGCAAAAAGGAGTGCATTCTAATATTGTATTAACCTAGCTAAAGCAAAATATATCATTAAAATAGTTTGAGGAGCACTCAAAAACATTCAACGAAAACAGAACAAATTAAGTAAAAAATATATAAAATAAAACAAAATGTAAGAAAAATACAGTACAAAACACAAACCGTAATAGTAGCGAATTCAAACGAACTTACACATATCGTTATCTTTCAAGAATCATTTTAAATATTTCCGTAATAAGTCTGCCAGGTTACAAAATATGAAAACAGAAGCGCAAATAGAGGTTAGAAGCATAAATAGAGGGATCTTTTATGATGCATTCTTACTGCAGTATTGAAGCACGTTTGAATATATGCATATATATATTAAATTATATAATATTATATTATTATACTTAAAAAAAGTTCTCAAATAAATAATATAAAAGAAACAGGTAAATATTTTATCAATCATTTCAAAAATCTAGATGAATGCACAAATAAATACTTGAAGATAACAAGATTAGAAAGACATGATATAAACTACAAGAAAATAAGAGATGTGAAACAAGATTATCTTTAAATATTAAGCTATATTGTCACTAAAAAATTCAAAATATATTTACAAATATAATATTGAAATTTAACACCAATTATAAAATTACAATTATACAAAAAAACTATTGTCTTATGTAATTACACTTAATTTTGAAGACTTCAATAAATTATCAAATAGATAATATAAAAGAAACAGCTAAGTATGTTAATAATCTCTAACCCAATGCCCCCCAAAAAAACTACTTACAGATAACAAGATGGGAATAAATGATATAAAATACAAGGGAATAAGCGATATGAAACAAGATTATCTTTAAATATTAAACTGCATTGTCACGAAAAAGCAAAAAATATGTTTATAAATATATCGGAATTTATCACCAATTATAGATTTAAACTATACGAAAAAAGCATTGCCTTATATTATACATACTTTTAGATGTATGAATGTCTAGTTAAATTAATACTTAGAAAAAAAGATGGAATTTTAAAAATCAATTGAAGATAAGGAAATAATATATAAAAAAATTTTAAAATTTTTCAAAACATTTTTTAACAGCTTTATAAAAAAACTTATGTATTCTAGAAATGAGATTAAAAAAAATAGTACCTTCTCTTTTTCTTTCTCTTTACCTAGTGCATAAGTATTGTCAGATCTTTGCCGAACATTGAGGTGGAAAAGTTTACTTTCATGTAAGACTGTTAGACTGTATGGGTTCTCCTTTCCAGCTCGTTTACTGGGTCTTACAACAAAAGAACCAGGCTCATTTAGTTTTTTGACAGCTGTTTCTGCATATTCACGTTCAATTTCATGAAACCATGGATAACTTTGAATATCTTGCTAAAAGGTGTAAATAGAAATGACTTAATAAACATTGTTATTTGATTATTTCAGTACTTTTTTTTAAAAAAATATAAGACCCTATGGAATTAGTCCATAACATGAGTTGTGTGTTTTGTGTGTAATATGGTATAAAGTCATTTTAAAGCAATAAAATATCAATGACAGGAAAAAAATGGCATAAAAACATTCTTTAACCTTGATTTTAATATTTGAAACTGGCACAAAATTTAAAAACTGAACATGTCAAAGTTTAAATTCTCTCGCATAATGTATTTTGGATAAAATTATTTTACCAAGTTTTCAAACACAGTTTGATCAGCAATTTTAATTTAAGAATTTTTTTACAATAATAAAGAATAATTGCCATACCCAAACTAGCTAAAACTCAATATGGAACTTTTAAATGACACTAAAAAAAACAAAAACACTAACACTAACACTAACTCAGAAACACTAATTACCTTCTGGTTAATTCCAAAATATGGAATTATTTTGTCAATTTTCCCCAGAAACATACAGATTAAATAACCGAATAAACATAATCTTTCATTCAAGCAAAGACACGGATTTCCAGACATAAATTTTGGCTTAAAACTTTCCTTAATTGAAATAGCTCCCTTTAAAATTGATCACTGTCCAACATTCTTGGGGCCAAAATTTTTAATCCAATGAAATTAGAATTGCATTAAATCACCTTCTTCAAATGATTTCTACATATAATATTTTTATCTTAGGCACGCTTGTCTCAATTATTCCCTTAAAATCCTGCATGTTTATATATATTGAAAAAGGGTTTATAAAGATATTTTTATCCTTTTTTACAACCAATATTTGATACAGAAATGAACGGAAGCAGTTTAAAACAAGAGCTACATAAATATTTGTTTGAAATAGCAAGTTTTGCATTCATTTGAGCAATTTCAATTTTTAAATATGGTGCATTTATATGAATAGTAGAATGTTAGTGTACATCTAATATTAACCTTGTGATTTTTTATCATAATAATCTCATCTGACAGACATGTTTGTTTGATAGTATATGAAGAAAAGAAAAAGAAAAAATATATATATATATATATGTGTGTCACGGCGAAAGACCGAAATCGGTGGTTGTTGACTTTCACCGGTGAATGTCGACAAACACCAAATATGTCGGTGAAAGATCGAATATTTCATTACATTCTTGTTCATTCGGACCCTCACCGGTATATGTTGACAATCACAGATATGCTTTGGTGAATGTCCGAAATATTTATTACATTCGATTTGATATGAATTTATTCGTGAATATAATTACATTTATTCGAGATTTTAACCCTACACTGATGTTTTTTTAAGGTTAAATGCCACTGCCCGGTATAACCTACACTGATGTTTTTTTAAGGTCAAGTGCCATTGCCCGGTATATATTATGCCCGATACTCCAAACACTGATGTTTCTTCTAATCTATCGTCAGTAAGTATTAAAATATAGAATAAATATAAATATATCAAATAAATATAATAATCTTAACGAATAAATTAATATAAAATTGGATATAACAAATATTTCGGACATTCACCAAAGCAACTATGTGATTGTTGACATTCACCGGTGAGAGTCCGAAATAAGGGTATTTAGCAAATATTTCGGACATACACCAAGGGACTACGAGAATGTTGACATTCTCCAGACTTCGGTGTCTCACCGTAACATATATATATTGCCTGGAAAAAATATCCGAATTAAAATAATGGAAGTATTTGCCCGAAAACTGTATTATGCTAAATAGCTTTAAAAAAGAAAAACAAATTGAGGAATTCAATTGCCTATATTGATAATCTTAATAAAATTCAACCTAATATTTTTAGTTCAAATAATTTAGAATTTAAAAAATAATTTATTTAATGATAATCAAATAATAAGGCAAAAATAGGCTTAAATATAAAATGAAATAGTAATACATACCCTCCAACTGCTACGGAATTTCCGTAGTTTCAGAAATCTTCTTTTCAGACGGTAGCAAAATTAATGTCTTAATATTTAAAAAAAATTAATTTTAGCGTAACTTGTCCACTATTACTTATAAAAGTGCATGCCATATGGCTAGATTCTTAAGTTCTGATAAAAGTTTTATGAGAGATCCATTTGCTTTAAAAATTTCTACTTTGGTTCGCTACCACTAGAAAGAATTATTTTCAAAATCCTCATAAGTTGGAGGGTATGGTAATAGCAAATATTGTGATCTTTCAATTTAAGTATCAATTTGTTTAAAAGATCATACAGCACAAAATTATTTACCTCTAAAATTTCATTAAGTTTATCATCTGATTTAGATGTAGGCACAGGAGGTAATGGTCTTGTTGCCATATTTTGAGCTACAATAAAGAAATACAAACTATAAATGTTTTATGAATAAAAATTGCCAAAATAAAAAATTTTAATAGTTCAGTTTTCTTATAAAATTTTGAAAAACAAACTTATTTTCTAAACATAAATAGAAAAGGCATCTTGTGAATAAATATAGAATAATATCACTCTAATTTCTCATAAAATCAAATTCTTGTCAAGTGTTAGCATATGGAATTATATTTTATTATGCAACTGGAATAAGCAACCTGATTTCTACAGTCATAAAACTGAAGTATAGTCATGAACTAGAGTCATAAAAGAAAAAAATGTATTTTCCAGAGATGTAAAAGAGTAGTTATCAAATTTCATGAAAAACACATAGTTTATACCAGAGCAATGAAGTATATTTTCAGTTTAATGAATTTAAATAATGGAAACAATAAAAAATGATAAAATTTTATAATTTAAATGCTAAAAAAAATTATCTAGAATAAGCAAAAATAGATTTATTAACCATTAGGTCAAATGAAATTATTTGACATCATAGAGTAGAGAAAAGTTTAAAATATCAAGCAAAATTGATTGAACAAAACTGAAACAAAATCTATAATGCCACTCATTTATTGTTTAGTTTTTAAAAACATTATAATTTAACACACAATGGTATTTAAATACTGTTGCAGCAGTGGCAAAAAAACAATTATTCTTTATCTTATAATATTAAGAGTAATAAGTAATTCAGAATAAAAACAGAGTAATAATTTGTTTAAAATAAACACCTAATGAGAAAAAATATTAAGTAATATTTCTTACTATATAAAACATAACCAAAAGATTAAAACTTGTTAGAATAATTTTTTAGTAAAATCTTTTAATCAAAGTAAATGGTAAAATATATTTAATTGAAAGAAAAATTAAGGGATAGTAAGTACATTTTAAAACTTAAGTTAATTAAATTAATAAACAAGTACAATTTTGAATTAAGAAATCAAACCTAAAAAAATTATACATTCATGTCAGCCTTATATACCAATTAAAAAGATGTCTATAATTTTTCCTCACATTAATGACGAAAACTGATGTTATTTTAATAATACACAAAAAAAATGAATTTAATTAAATATTTCAGTTCGTTTAACAGTAAATTTTGAGGAAAGCAGAGTAAATCAGTTGCAATAAAACTTCTGCTTTCATTTATTCTTGTTCCTCTAAGATAAATTATGCATGGAAATAGCTGTTAAGTTTTGCATTCTTAATTTAAGACTAATAATCGAATTTGTAGCTATTTATTTATAACATTTCATGAAATAAAAAAAATTCTTAATAAACATTAAGAAAATAATTTGATTTTAATTCATGATTTCAATAATGATAAAAGTAGCTTGGCTAAAATGATTAAGCAAGTAGTACACCATAATTAAATTAGTACACTAGTATTTCAAACCTCTACAATGCAAATGATAACAAAATAAATCATCAGGTAAAAATGTCAACAAAGAATTATAACCTGTCTCTTCTAAGGCATTCAAAACAGACCGTGGTGGTAGAGGTGGTAAAGGCATAGTCTTCTTTACATCCCCTAAACACAAAAAAAATATTTTATGCTTTGACTGATACAAAAGTTACCAACAATTTACAGAGTTAAAAGAACATATACTTCAATAATACTAACTCAAATCTCAATGTACTGTCACAAGAAAAAATCAAGAGTTTTGGGGTGCATAATTGTTTATTAGGAAAAAAATAATGTAATTTAAAATTAAATGTAAAATATTCTTTAGAAACTCCAAATGAACTTAAGGTTCATTTAAAGAATTCATAGTTTAAAGTAAAAGAATTTAGTTTTGAATTTTCTATAAAATTCAAAACGTGATGATAATAGAGTAGAAGTTTCAAGAATGAATGGTCAACCGAATAAAGTAAAGAACACAGGTTATAGAGAGCAAAACGATATGAAATCAGAAATAGAAAAAGGCAAAGCAAATTGTGGGAAATGATGGGGGTTAATTTTTAATCAAGTAAGCAACTGAAAGTGTGTCCTATTGTATATGTGATCGAATCAGGGCTAATAACTCATTTTTATTTGTTATCTTTAATATCTAAAGAAATATGCTGCCAATTCTATTTTCACTAATGAGTGTATTCAAAGACCTGTCTTTTTGTCATTGTTTGCAATGTTTACATAATTCCTCATTAATTCCAAGTAAGGAGGAAAACTCAAGATTAATCCCTTTTTTTGGCAAAAAGTGCATACACGCACCAATTCAATAACTATATTTTTTTTTAAGACAGTGAAGTTTATTTTCCGCTAATTTTATTCTTCTCTTGTTTTCAAGGGTTCTAAAGACATTCATAAAATATTAGCAATTCAATTAGAGTAAACCCTTTCTGATGAGAAATTTTTAAACCAATTTTTAAACTTCTCAACTTGAAATGGTTATTAACAAATATGAATTTTTAAAAACATATAATTATTCCATTTGAAATTTATCATACTTTTCAAATGATTTAATGTTGCAAGTTCTGTAAATAAACTTTCATAAAAAAACAGTGTTCAACTAAATGGTTAGTCTATTAATTTGGCCAATGACATATACGCATTATTTTATTTCCTAAATAAAATATTATTTTTGAGGCATGAAACATTTTTGTCTTGATGAATGTAATTTGAGAATATTTCTCTGAAATGCATTATAAAATTTCTATGCTTGGCCTAAATTAGGTTAATGAGAACTTTGTGGCCTACTTTAACACCCAATAACACCTTAAAGTAATCAGATAAGTGAAACTGCTCATTCATGTAACAGAAACATATAAAATTTCATTCAACCACAGTTTCTTTTTCTTAATTTTTATTCATTACTTAGTTTACTTTTGCAGGTTTTTATGTAATACTATATTTTTTGTGGCTAATGTGAATATGATTATATATTTTTTTATTAGATTTCATCTTGATATGACAAAAATTCAAATGTTACTGTAACAAGTACAAACAACTTAACTATTTTACTTATTTAGCCCACCAAGCATTAAGCTCACAAGCTGAACTGTACTAAAAATATGCTTTCTTCTCGTTGGATAAAATTGGAACAATCAGGGTTTTAATATGCAGGAAAACTTACAGTTAAAAATTGGAGAAAATCAGAATAATGCTCTGAGGGTTAAAAAGCCAAAAAAGTTTAAATATGGTCACATCCCATTAACTCTTATGTTATACTTTAGGCATGATAATTAAGCACAAGACTAACACAAACACAAGACAAAAATAAAATTCAAAATTTCCTTTTAAATAAATTGGAATTTAAAATAAAAAATTATTAAATGAAGATATTACAGTTTAAATGAAGACAAACACTAAAAATTATAAGTTTTCTAAATCTGCTAACCATCTTTATCAGACGATGAAGACAATGAAGAATGACTTCCACTCAAAAATTTCATATTAGATGGACTAGTGGAAAAATTATCAACATTTCCTTTGTGTTGAGTCTTAGGAGAAGATGTAGGAGTGCTTGATCTTCTTCCCATCAAAGAACTTATAAAGCCTATATTAGGGGACGTTGTGGGAGGACTTGATTCAGCAGGATAATCATTGTTTGGTTTGATTGGAAGCTTAGGACGGCAAAATGTCTTTACACCATCTATTCTTTCATTACCAAGTAAGTTTTCTTTCAGTTTTAAGGGTTTTTGGGGCAGTGGAGGAGGTGAAACACTACCAGGACATTTTATATGCCTTGGTGGTAAAAGTGGTTTCTCTGACATAATTGATGAATTCATAGGAGCTGAAAAATAGTATTCATTAAAAAATATTTACATAAATAGCAAATACAAAACAATCGAACAATTTAAACTTTAATAAAAAAAAATAATGGGATATAAATATAAACAATTATTAGAAATGTATAAATATCAAACTAAAGACTTATAGAACATTTCAATTATGCCTGAATTATGATAAATAACAATGATGATGCCATTGAAAATAGAAATGGCAATTAGTATTTGTGGAAAACTAGTCTAATTTTTATCACTTAGTTTCTAATCTGCTTTTGAAATAGTCAAGTTCTTTATTTCATTTATTTTTTAGCTTTATTAGTTGCAGTAGTCATAAATGTGTTGATGTTCTCTACAACTAGCCCTTTCATGGATAATTAAGGCATTACTTAGAATGGCTATTTAATATTTTTAAAATGGTAGTTAAAATTTTTATGCATGCAAGCTGTAGGTTGTAAGCAGTCGCATAATTTTGCAGTCCAAAAATAACAGTCCAAACAGTCCAAAAATAAATAAATAAAATTTCACTCACAGAACTGTAAAATAAATTTAAATTAATAAATTTATGATATTGACTTTTCAGCTTAATAACATGTATTTCAAAGTTATAAGTCAAATTAAAAACTAGAGACTGTTTTTACTTTAAAAAATTTCAATTAATAATTAACATTAAAAGTTATAATGATCATAAATAGCTTAATCAAATTAATTAAATATGAAAAAAAGCAACTTACGATCAACAATTTCATAGTTTTCTTCAGGCTAAATATAAAAAATATGCTCTTTTAGTTTAAAACAGTCAAAATAAATAATTACTGTAACACTATGTTTCATATAAAATAATGAAATACATAAAGATAATTATAACCAAAATAAGTGACATGAAATATACTTACCGCTTCAACAATTTCATAAGTTTCTGAAATGTAAAAAAAAAAATTGCCTTTTAAAATGCTTATGAAAAATAAAAATTTATTCACAATAAATTATAATTAAGCTAAGTATAAGTAATTAAAACAAATTAGTTCAATGATATCTAGTTCTAACGACAAGTTTTGTTTTTAGTTAGTAACTAGATAAAACATAAATAATAAACTGTTTCATACTGTGAAATAGTAGCGCTCAAGAGCAGATTTTGATGTCATTATCATTTAAAATAAATTAACTTACCAATCACAGTCGTTTGATTTACAGTATTTTGCTGAAGAGATAAACTAGAAACGTTGACAGAAGCTGAAGATGAAACAATTGGAATTTCATAATCTTCTTGAGGTTCTTCTTGACTAAGTACCTATAATAACACAAAATCATTATACAATGAGTAAACACTAAACATATCAGCATTCATAAAAAATATATATATAGAAAAAATTAATAAATTAAACCGTCTATGTTATCTTCAAATGGTATGCAAAATTCCATGAAAAGCACTACTATTAATTTAGCGGATATCATGTTAGAGATTTTATTTTTGTTTCTAGTGTAACCATTACTAAAATCCGAAATATGTATTTCATTTTAAAATAAATAATAAATCTTAATACTAAAGAATGCTATTAATGTTAAACAAATGCAAATATTACCTGAAAAGAGATCAGAAAAAAATTTTATGAATAAAAACTGGAATTTATAATAATTTATATTACCCCAATTGAATTCACCGATTTATCTCATTATGAAATTAATGCTGAATATAAACTTTAATAGGTATACAAGCAACAAAATATGTGCAAGCAAATAGCCAAAACATATTATTAGATTAATTTTTCAACTAAAGAAAATACAAACAAGAAAGCAGAATGAGATTCTCAAAGATAGATGATTATCAAGTCTTGATATTGTTATTAAATATCATTGTTTTGCACATCCATTAGCTAAATGGTAAATTCATATTAATTTTAAAATTTATTCCTCTCATATCAAGACCTCAAACAAATATAACTGGCTACAATAGTAAGTAAAGTTCAAAAAGAGCTTTAGAAGAAATAAATGGAAAATATCTTATTGAAAAAAAAAATTCAAAAAACAATTCTTTCTATCAAAGAAAACATCAAAAAATTTTATTTCTTATGAGAAGAATAAATTGGATTTTATGAGCAGAAAACTTTCTTTCTGAATAAGAAAAAAATTTAACTTAACTTTTTTTTAAATGACAAAGAATAGTTTTAAAAGCAGGGAAATAATTTTCAACCCTTCAACCCTCTGTGGAAAATGATTCAGAATTTTCTTCGATTTGCTTGACTTTCTCAAAGAATTACATTGGAGAAACCAGTTTTTAATAATAAGAAACAATTAATTAAAATTTCCAAAAAGCTAAGACGAATGATCAAATGGTTAAATATATAATATATATGAAATCAAAACACAACAATTATAGAAAAACCTATCAGTAAAATTAGAATTTGTACTTATTGTGATACAACTGGAATTATAACATCAACTATAAAAGTTTTCATTGGAATTAACAGATTTTAGCAGCAACTGTTTTTTCTCTTCTTTCAAAATCAAAACAATTTTATAATTAGAGAATATAAAATTCATAAATCAAACTACAAGGAAAAGTTACTTTGTTATTAAATTTAAATTTGAAACAGACAATGATAAAATTACTGATGTTTATACAACTATATTTGATGTTTCAAAACTAATATCTATACTACATCAATCTCTACTTAAATCTAAAATAATTGTGGTGTTCTTAATGTTAACCAAACTAGTGCTGCCACCACGTTTTTTATTTTATTTATTCGACTTCAAAATGACGAAAAAAAGTTATTAATAAATATATAACTATGCTGGGAAAAATTTAAGAAAACCTATTTTCCAGGTTTCTGTAACTTGCTAATTAATTGTTTCAGTGTATGACATATTTCCTTTTTGTAAGTAGCTAAGTATTTATGTCGAACTCAGGTTTTGCCAACTTAAAGGTATACATATTTTACTATCAATAAGAGTTTGGTGCCATGTAGAACAAATATTTATAAAAATTAATGACAATAATTTAACTCTAAGATAACATTAATTTAAATAATTAAATAAAGACATTATATTTTTTCTTTATTTATCAAACCAATAAAAATTTCACTAATTTTCAAAATTTTACTTTTTTATTTTAAATATACTATTTAGTTGAGGAGAAGAACAAAACTGAAAGCACCATATTAGAAAATATAAGAGTGTTGCTTAAGAAGGGTATAAATAATGGATGACATAGAAAAAAGTAAAATGCAGCCAAAAAGTATGAAAATTTATTAGATAAACATTAAATACTATACTAAATTATGGATAAATTAAATCCTGGAATGAAGTGACTTAACAGAAATGTGAAGAAAAAAACTATGAAAATGCACATAATTTATTACATGATCATGATACAAAAATTAAAAGTCATGAATTATTTAGACTAGTTTTATGAATTATTTAGATTAGTTTAGTATAATATAACATTAAATATTATACTAAACTATGGATAAATTAAATCCTGGAATGAAGTGATTAAACAGAAATGAGAAAAAAAACCATGGGAATGCACCAAATTTATTACATGATTGTGATACAAAAATTAAAAGTTATGAATTATTCAGCATAAATGCAAAAGAATTATAAAGTAAAACAGATTTCAAATGATAAAAGCAGATAAAAATAAGAAAAGCAAATAAAATAAATAGATTTTAACTTAAAAAAACATTTGTATTGATTACATACTTTATAAGATAAAGATTAACAAATTTTTTTAAATAAATGGTAACTAAAAAAAATTATTTTAAAACGAGGAGTTTAAAATATAAATTGGTATTATCTCTAAATATTCTTTAAAAAAATTTTAGAGCAAAAAATTCATGACATGTAAAAAATTCCATAAGGAAACAGAAAAAATATTACTATTAAAATAAATATTAGAAAAAAAATTATCATTAAAATTAATAATTTATATAAATACTGGGAATATATTCATTCATTGTTTATTCTCCACAGTGAATTGTAACCCTAGAATTTCATCATATAATTAGAATGTAAGCATATAAGGTATGAAAAGAGCAAAGCTTAAATATTTACATATTCATGATATTTCATAATGGTATTTCACTCTTAATACACATATATTTTTACAAACTTTGTGAAAGGTAAAAAATGTATGCACTTCAGAGCACTCAAATTAATATTCATGGGAGAGAAAAAAACGTCCCCAAATTCTGACTACTCATTTTAGACGTCAATAAGCACAGGGAGGAATAACAACTTAAACTAAGTTTATTTGTCTCAAAGGAAATTAATGGATCAGTTTCCTGAAAATGTAGAATCATCTTCAAACTTGCTCTTCAAAAAAACTGTTTTTAGATGATTTGATCCCCAATTTGTTTTTATTGACCTGATAGAGAATTTTCAGAGTTTAGAATTTTAATGATTGGTCACTTTCTCCTTTTTCACATAAGTACTAATGAGTGGCTTTTAATACACGTTTTTTTACTTAAATTGTTTTACAAAGATTTTACAAATATAAACTATGGCAGCAAATTACAGAACATCTTACATATTAACTTTTTAACAAACAAACCTGAGAGACTGGTGGTGGTGGAGGTTGACTGGGTGGTCTTTTAAGAGGTGGTCTAGAAACACAAGTTGTTTGATTTGAATTCCTTGTGCTGTAGTAAAATGAAAAGCAATTAATAAATCAGACAAATTAATAAAAAAAGAAAACTTCTGAAATCTTATTTATAAATAATGTCTCAAAAAATCTTTTAAGATAGAATAACTGTAATATGATGCAAACAAAACATAACTATAATTTTAAAAAATATTTTTTTTTGTATTATACATAATAAACATGTAAAATAACACATAATACATATTATCTTTAGAATATAATATTATTACATTACAATACTATATAATAATACAATATTATAATAATGCAACAATTATTATATGCATTATAATTAAGAAACTGTTTTTGAATTTAGTGTTATTTTCATGATTTAAAAAAATTCGAACTAATTTCATAGTAAGATGGGGGGGAAAGTATAATAAATAAAAAGAAAACTTTGAAAAAATTTAATTTAAACTGACATAAATAAAATCTATGTATGTAGTTACTAACAGTAGCAGATTCAGATGGAGGCTAACGTGGCAATCACCATCTCTGTGCAACTTTCAGTTGATCATGATCACCATTGCAGTGTCACAACTAACAGAAAATACGACATGAGTTCAGAAAATTTATTTCAGAACTTTATACACAAATACTAAAGCGAAAAAAAACATCACTTCAGAAGATAGAAAAAAATCAGAAGACAGAAAGGAAAAAAAATTATCACTTTAAAAAAAATCAGAAGATAGGGAGAGAAAAAACTATCACTATAAAAAAATCAGAAGAGAGAATAAAACTATCACTTTAAAAACATCAGTAGAGAGTTAAAAACAATCTAACTGTCCCTTTAAAAAAAATCAGGAGAGGGAAAAAAACTAACTATCACTTTTAAAAAATCAGAAGAGAAGAAAAAAATAATCATAGATCATGATTAACTCGATCAAGTTATCTAACCACAGCTCGAGACAATTTTTAATAAATTCTGCTCTAAGCTCTGTTTTGTTAAAATACGCTTGTTACATTACACCACCATTAGAACTAGTGAACACTAGATCTAATAGTGAAATATTTTCAAAAAGTTATAAAATATAGCATTAGTAAATAAATATAAAAATAATAAATTATACAAAAAAGTGACATCGATCATATAAAAATAAAAATCAATAATTATTAAATCACCTCTGTTGCAATTATATTTGAAACTATTTAAGGCTTTACAAGTAATACATAACACATAAAATACATAAATATTTAAAAAGTTGACCACGTTTTCTTATTTATTAGTTTGAATAGTAGTAATAATTTAAACTAAAATATAAACTAGTAATAATAGCCACTTTTCTCACATTATTGATTCAGCAACAGATTTAGGAACAATTGAAATATCTGGAGGTTTTGGAATGGTTTTTTCTCTCGGAATTTCATGAATAGGAGAGCTTCCACTAGATTTGCTTTCACACTCTGAAAGACAGAATTAGAGGTAATATATGAAAAATTACTAGTAGTGAAAAATAAATTAATAAAATAGACTTAAAAAAAATATCGAAAAGAACATTTCAAACTGAGTCAAGATCACCTTGAGGGTTACTTTCATTAAGAAGAATTAATCAATAAATCTATCTATTATTAAAAAAATATTGCTTAGTACATTATATTTAAAAAAAATTATCTTCTTCTTGAGTTAATGTTCTTAATCTTCTTATTGGAGGGTACAATGAATCTAGTTGTTGTTGTCATTCTATGCCATTAAAGCAAAAGGAGTGCGCTTCTTGCTTCCCAGTGGCTCCATCTATGGCTAAGAATTCGACTACTGCCACACAGATACGTCACAAACCGTTTATGGATTGGACCCATTCATTCATCCACAGATCGTAATTTTGACCTGAACTAGAGAACGATACCTATAGAGGTATGATTTGATATGGGAACATGGTGGACTTTGTGACCTTACAGATTTAACGTGCACCAGTCACCACAACATGGGAAGTTTTCCTGTGGCGGAAATTGAAAGCACGACCTCAGACACGAGACCAACGCCCTACCAACCAAGCTATCCCGGCCCTGAATTAATTTAGTTTTTGTATGAATTGATAATAACTTATATCTCCAATAAATAAACAATATATGAATTTGTCTTAAAAATTTAAAACTCCCAACTTAATACTTAAAAAACATCATTATTTAATATACAATAAATACTAAGTTCTTCACCTAATAACTATTAATAAGTAATTATTTGTCATTGAAAAAATTTGATTATTTTTTTTTTAAAAGAGAAAAGTTTAAAATATGTATTATAGAAAACCAAATAAGAATTAGAGAAAACATATTTCATCAAAACCAATGAACCAATATAAAACATTAAAAGTAAAATAATATTAAAAGTAAGATAAAAGGTAAGTTAAAAACTTTCAAGAAAAAGAATGAGGAAATGTTTGTATAGAGTTTTTGATTCGGTTTGATTATATATCTTATAAGACAATATAGAGTTAGCTATTGAAGATGTTAGTGAAGATACTAATATTAAAAAAATTAACAAAAACACTACAATTAATATATTTTGAGCTATTTCAGCAAAGAGCATTTGGAATCATTTTTTAACATTTCAGATGTTAATAATCGTTTAGTCCAGTTTTACGGAAAAAAATGTACACCTAATTACTCAAAACAATTACCTGGTGATGGTGGAATAATACTATTATTGTTAACTTCAAGAGATTCTTCACTAACTACCTAAAAGAGAAAGTATAAATTTTAAATTAAAAGTTACAGTGTATTGATACAATTGCTTAGCCTACTTTTTCTTTCTTATTTTCACTAAATCAGGAGCAACTAATTGCTTTTAATAATATTTAGTCTCTGCCTAATTAACAACGCTTTGCTTAAACAAAGTGAATAATTTTTACACGTATATGTACCCCAAAATAATTAATAGTTAAACTAATGAAATAAATGTCTCGGACATTAAATATTTTATTACTTATAACAAATTTGAATTTTTCAGAAATTTCTAAACATAAAACAAAATCTTCACATAAAAATAATTATTTTTTCCATTTTAAATAAATAAATTACACTTGACTGTCATATTGCTATAAAAATAATAGATTTAAAAATGACTAAGAAATAACAGATGAAGACTTTAGAGAAATATTGTGATAAACAGCATTTCTTTAAAAGTGACATTGTTAACCCTTTAATGCAGAATTTTTATGAAACATATTTTTCATACTTTTTTCTATAATACATTTAGAATTTTAATAATTTATAGTTACGAAATACAACATGAAATGCCTGTGTCCATTTCTGCTTTAAAGGAAAAATCCTCCAAACACTGCTGACTTCCAAACAAAATTTTTCAAATTTGCAGTTATTTAAATCTAAAAGAACAGTTATTCATCAATGAAATTTCTTTAATTAGCAAAGTCAATTATTGAAAAAATTTTGAATATGATTGAAAAAAAAATTTCTAACTACTTTTTTTGGATTATATATTTTAATACATATATAATTCTCATAATCTAACAGTTTTTTTTAACTATTAGTTTTTTTTTATAATTAAAAAATTATCAAAATATATTTTTGCTTGTAATTTGAGTGTCAGAAAAAATATACATAAAAGGGACACCGGTATGCCATCTGCGTGAAAGGGTTAAACCAAACTGTTCCATAGTATTTTTCACAGACAAGTACTTTTTAAGTTTCAAGAATTTCCACTAAATAACAGCACAAAACACACAAAATTCTTTCAGAAACGTGGAAATCTTGATGTTCTATAAATTTTGTCAAAAAATCTTTCTGTGATCATATTGCTCCAAGCCCCTAATTTTTCAGATATGAATAAATGTTTAATCATTTTATTGCTTAAACCTTATGAAAGCATAAAATTTCACTAGAATACAAAGCATTTTTATAAAAACCGAAAACATTTATCATATAAAGAAGTAGGAAACTCTATTCTGATCTTAATAAATTGAAGGTACCCATGGGGGTACTCTGGAAGTACTTTGGGGGAATAAAAAACTATTACCACAGTACCTAGATTAATGCATGAGGTACCTATTGCCACGATTAATTAATTTTCTCTGGCGACATTAATATTTCAATTCATTAATAATTATATTAAAAATTATAATATAAAAGTTAATAATTATAATATAATAATTAATAATTATAATAAATTAATTAATAATTATAATATAATAATTAATAATTATAATATAATAATTAATAATTATAATATAACAANTAGAGCACTTATTAACAACATGCAATTTTTAGTATAGTATCATGAAAATTTTTTAACTAAATAATGAAATTGTGGAATAAAAATGTCAAATATATAATAAATGATATAAAGAGGATTAACACAGTATTATTGATAAGAAATTTTTAAAAATTTTTGCACAAAATGTTGCTTTGAAATAATCGTTATAAATTTTTTACTTCATCATCACTGTCTTCAAAATCACTACCCCAATCATCAAAGTCATCTTCGCTGTCATAATTCCCTGTAAAACAAATAAAATAATAATGATTACTAAATAAAATCGAAAAAAAGTTAATGTATTAAAAAAATTATATAAAATCACAAAATCAGTGTGATTTTGAATGCCAATCTGCACGGAAGGAGTCGCATACACATATAAATTTCACGTATTTAAAATACAGCCGTAGTCGACTATACGTCAAACATAAACGGTATAACATAATCTAAATATATTGATCCAAATGTGCTATGAGCTAAATCTATAAAAATGGAAAGATTATTAGGACACCTTAGGATCATGTGACCCGATTTTATGTGAGGAAGGCAAAAAACACAAAAATAATATGATAAAATCAAACGCAAGCAGATTTTTTCGATGTTCTACGAAGAATATAGTTGTTCTTTAGTATTGCAATGTATTTATTATGTTTACATGTCAAACAAAGAATCAAAGAAAGAATAAAAATAATCAACAAAGAATAAAAATATACTTTAAGAATCCATTAAAAAAAATGGTGAAAAAATATACGTACCGTTTGTTTCAGATGAATGGGAATGAGAGCTTCCTTGTCCATGCTTTAAATTTTTTGCAATTCTGTTTTAAAACCAAAAAAAAAAAATTCATAAGCAAATTAAATACTGAAAAAAAACAATAAAGTATAAAGAATAACCCTAAATATATTTACTTCAAATATAAAAAAGATATTCTTTATTTATTGGTATGTTATTGTTATGCCATCAACTAAACATACATAAAAAAAAATTATAAATAGTTAAGAAATTACGAAAAAAAAAGAAGGAAATGTAATTCATCAAAATAAAATTTACTTAAGAATTATTTGAAATTCAAAAATTTTATTTATCTGAAAATTAAATTGATTTAATCAGAAAAAAAAACTGAATACGATGAAAGATAAAAATTGAAGTTTCTAAGGGGAAGAATAGTTTATATCCATTTTTGACAATAATTACGACTGAATCGCCATCTATGAAGATTGCTAAGTTTTGACTAATCATTAAGGTGAAAATAGGTTCTCCCTGCGAGTTATTACACAGTTAAATTGGGATGTTCTGTAGAAAAACGTTTCCTGTCCGTTTTTGAGATTCGTTTTTTCTCAAAATTAACTTTCATGGACATAAACCATTCTTTCTCCTTGATCTTTAGCTACTTTAATAGCCCACAACTTCCAATAACTTTTAAGCTAAAAGAATTAACGAAAAAACGACCAATAAAAAGTTTAACTGATATAAAATCAAATAGTATAAAAATAGGAAATAATCAGGCTACAACAAAATATTACCTTTTTGCATTTGAAGCTTGTGATTTACATTCTTGAACACATTTCGCTATTTGTCTGTAACAAAGAAAGTATAATTTAGTTCCTTATCAAAATATAAACAACTATTTATCATTCATTATCTTAACTTAGGATACATGGACACAATTATCTTAATGTTATTTACAACTTCACAGTTCACAGAATCTTTTAAATAAATAAATTTAAAAAGAGATGAACTCTGCCCACTATATTTATATTTAACATAAGATAAAGCAACCGTAAATGTTTGAAATTATCACGATAGTTTTCGAATTAAATTTTTAATATCTGTACTTTTATAAATTTATAATATCATAACAGTTAAAATTATTAAAATTATAACATTGGTCACAGAGTAGTTGAAATATTTGTAAATTATAATGTGTGTCACACACGCCGACACAAAGAGATCGAGACTTTTTACACAAATAAATTTATGTAATGCTATAAAATCAAAATTTATAATTCCACATCAGTTACGGCACAACGTTCGGTATATTTATAAACTGGACTTCGTTGTGAATTTCTATGCCCAAAATTTTAAAGGATACTGATTTGATAGTGTCATAAAGTTAGGTATAGTCTGTCAACGGTAAGAACTCCCCCCGCCACAAAGTATGAGGCCGTCTGCTGCTATGGAAACAAGAATAGTGCATTTCAGGGAGGGTAGCATCTCTTCACTCTAGGGCTAGCCCAGTAGACCGAAGGAAAATATTCTGTTTCTCTCGCCGACCCGAGACAAAACCTGTCCTAAACAATGACCCCACATCCCTACTTGAAATAGTTATACCTAGTTACCATAGTCACCGCCACGGGTACAGACGAATGTCTAGAGGAGTTCTTACATTAGACAAACTATAAAGCTTCATTTTTTACATTAAAGTCTTATCAATAAAGCACATTGGAAACAATAAAGACTCAGATAATGCATGGGGTCACTTAGTTAAAGCTGCAACTGTTATTTACGACTAGAAAAAAAGCTGAAAAAATATGATACAGGATGTTTAAAAAAAAAATATATAAAACAAAATTAGTTGCACTTAAGTTTTTACATTTTTTTAATTAAAAAGAATCCAAACTAATTTGCAACACTTGGTAATGCTACGTATTTAAATAATATCAATCGAAAAAAAATTTTTTTTGTTCTATTCTATTTGAAAAATATTATATGCGTTTATCAAAATATCAATAAAAATTTTCTGAAATTGTTGATTTCTGACCTTAATGTCGCATGACACACTATGAAAACGAATAAGCAATAACATTACTCTCTTTTAATTATATAGATAGTTATTTCAAAAATTATAAATTTTTTCAAGTCTTTTAATATATTTTTTTCTCAACTTTTTTTTGTTCTTTGCTTCAATTAGTCTGTAACATATCTTTGTTTTCAAAAGTAGATTCATTCTAGAAGTTCCTAAAAAAGGAGGGGAAAGTTAGCAATTAGCCCCAGGGCTTTCAAATCGGGGGAGGGCTAGGTATCTCGCTTGCAAATTGTTTTATCCTTACGTAAGTCAGTTTATACATTTGTGCTCCCTTTCACCACCTGCTTGTCTTGCATAAAATAATAGACTTTTAAACGTGACAGCTGTTTCTAAAACATCTGCAAAAATTTCGCAGGTGTCTTTTTTATCGAATACATTGCTATGATTACCTTCAATGTATTGAAAATACAGGTAATGAGCTTTTTTTTAATAATAATAATAATTGGATCATAGACAATGTGGTTTTTTATTTTAAAAAAACTGTAGCCAGAACATTTTATTTGGAAAATTTAACATGTTTTGAAAACTAAAATTTTGCATAGGTGCTTTTAGGAACTGGGGTTTCATTTTTTAAAAATTAGCACAGTAATTCTGAAATTCTATCCAGATCATACACACTTTGAAACGGAGGTCTAGATTTTCAAAGTACTACTAAACGATCTTTAGCAAATCGAATATTTGGGGTTGGCGAGTAAGTTTTGTCTTACAAAAGGTTTTGTTTCAAATCAAAAATCGCGAGTTTTTAGTTGACAAATATTAAAAACGGGATGCAATAGTTTCAGAATTTAAGAGGCAGAATAACTAAACATGCAAATATGTACATCACAGAAAGACTTTAATTTATGTCATCAGATGTGTTAAAATCCCTGCATGTTTTTTGATGCCTTGGATGGGCCTTCCAAAGAAAAATAATTCTTGATGAATTCGGAATAGAGGAGATAAAGAATCTCTTCCCGTATTTAAACCCAAATCTTTTTAATGAACAATTGGATATTTTTTTTAGCAGAGTGGGCAAAATATGTCTATGTTCGCTTCAAAAACAGATACAACTCGAATGCTGGGTAAATTTAACAGTGAAGAAACTTTAGCGAAATTCCGGAAGAAGGCAAATGTTATGCAGATCATAACATTTGTGTGCTGTTCTATCAGTAGTCACAGTTTCCTGTAAGAGAGGCTCCAGTTGTCACGATAGACTGAAGACAGATTGAAATAGAAACTCTTTGATGAAATAGGACACTTGATGATTTGCTCAGAATTTCTATAAGCTTACACTCCCTCCCACAATAGAATTTGATGCTAGGTCTGAATTTGACAAATGGAATTTTAGTAGCAAAAGGCAGTGGTATACAAATATGAAGTGTTAAAAGTATGTCCTAACTCTTAATGGACCAATGCTGCCATATAAGCTGCATTTATTGGGTCAAATACTGAGCATATGATGGCTAAAATCATTTATTATTGTTATCACCCTTATTGTTATCATATTTGCAATGAAGGGCGCCGGCAGCGGGGTGTAAGAGGGTGCACTTGCACCCCTTGGCTTTTTTTTAAAAACAATTAAAGAGATACAGAAAAACAAATTTGTTATAAAATTTTTTCATTAAAAATATTTTTATTCAAAAAGAAATAATTAAGTAATTATTGATACATAACAATTAAAAAAATTTTTAATCAAACAAGAATTGTAATCGTCTGATTTGCTGTCCAAATCTGTTTATAACTTTTTCAATGAATTCTGAGTCATCTTTGATTCTTTTCTTATGCACACTGAGAATGCACAAACTTGGCAGATATCTAAGCTATATTTTTAAATTTTATTTAATNTTTAATGATATATGGGTAAAACTGGAACCATTGAAACTTTTTAAAACTAATATCAATATTTTTTAGCAATAAACATGTTCCAATTTTTCATTATTAACCTTTACGGTCATGGTCAACAAAACGTTCTTTATACTACATCTGTTAACATTTTGAAACTTGATTTTATTTTTCATTGCCGAGCAAAAATTCAGTTTGGCTAAAACCTTAGAACTAAAATTTCATGGCCTGGTTTACCGTGAAGTTGCTTCACTAACATATTTTCCGTTATTTTGAACTGCATACATAAACAACATCGTTATGTAATAAAGATAAAGTTAAAAATACTTTGTTTTAAACAAATGTGGAAAAAATATTTATTTATTTGTTTTTACTTATTACGTTTCTTGTTTTATTTACTTATTACTAATAGTTTAAATTGTAATGTGTATCAGCTCTTGTGTTTGCAACTTGTGGTACGCTCAAGAAAAATTCTACAAATTCAAACATTTTGAAGTTATATAAGGTGACATATGCACCGAATGTGATTTTATTAAACTAGTTACAGTTTAAGTTCTTGTTATAATTTTACTTTAGACATAAAGTTTGTGATACATAAAAAAAAACAATAAACTTTAATTTATGTATCGTGAAATAATTGCCTCACTTGATTTTTTAAACATACTCATATGAGTTTATGATGATTTTCCGAGAATTTTCTTTCATGTAAAAACTTGTTTAATAGTACCAAAAGATATAAAATTATTTAATAAAAGTCAAAAAATATTACATTTTAAAATATTTATAAACAAATGAGTATCTAAATATTTAACGAAACAATATCTATTTTTATAGAAAAACATCAGCATGTACTTTTTATAAATACAATATTGAAAATAGCGAATTATATTTACTAGAAAAATATAACAACTCATAATGAAAAAAAATATTCTTTTTACTTTCATGGACGTTTTACTTTCCTTAAGAAAAACAAAAAAAAGTCTTTAAGTAGCAAAATTAAGCATAACATTAATAGCAAAATAAAACATTAGCAATTACAATTTAAATATATAATATAGCTTAGAATAAATATAGTTTAATTTTTTAATAGTAAGTAAACTTTAGAAAGCTTTTAAAATTAAGTACAAGGACCTTAAAAAGTTATACCTACTTTGAACACGCAAAAAAATAATTAATTACAACAGTGAAACACGATTTTAATCTTCAAAATATTCACACTTTACACAAAATAATCAATTGTGGAAGAACATATTTATGTTGGACACTTAAATACCATGACGCTAATGATGCCGAAAGTAAACAAAAATTAAAAATGACTCTTTAAAATTTAATGCTCAATGACAAATTTTGTGAGTATGGCTTAAAAAGCCATTCGGTTATCGAATCAAGCTTTTTAGTACTCAAAATGTGGACTTCATTAGCACCGAAATGTAATGAGCAAGATTTTATAATATATCACAGTATAAAGCAACTAAACAAAGAAAAATGAAATTCCCAGCCAAATAAACAGAAACAACGTGTTTGAACAGCTGCCAAATGCGAGGCCTTCTCACTTTGAATAATAGTGCAATAAACAAAACCCACCCCTGCAAGTTACACTGCAGGTTGTTTTGTATGCCATGAAGGACAAACGATAAGCGATGATTTTGATAAGTATATGAATTCAGCATAATACTATTCGGAAATAAACAAAAAAAAAAGTGTATGAATGAAAAGGTTTCGAAATGTGAAAAAATAATCCGCGTTGTTCTGCAAACTAATGAATAAACTATAGAATTCTACTGCGCTGTAACTTTTTAATTGCTACTAGGTTATAAATAAGGGCATAATAAGCTAGAAAAATCGAGTGACTTTTTTTCGCGATGCTTTCATTAATAAAAACTTCTTTTCGTTTATTAAAAAAAAAAAAAAACATT
>NC_092205.1:45446357-45449166 GCF_043381705.1 Parasteatoda tepidariorum | reverse complement strand
GCTAATTTTTTTTTTTTTTTTTTGTATATTTACAGTTAGTAAATGGACATTTTCTATTTGCATTGAAAGTGACATTTTTTAAATTTGAGAAAATAAACTTTAGAAACATCAGAAAAAAATTAAAAGTGTCCAAAAGAAGCTGGTTATCTTAGCGATATAGTACAATAGAGCATGAACAAAAATTATGAATGGTATAAAACGTATTACTGGTTACAAAAATTGTTCGAAAAATTATTAAAGAAAAACGAAAGAAGATCGAAATGCTACGGCTTGCTGCTTTCTTGTTAAGAACCATTAATATCAACAAACAGTGAAATTAAAAATATAGTTCATAAAAAGATAGCGCTTCTGACTACAAAAATTATAAAACACTTTTTTTTTTTTTCTGCATGTCAGACACTTCTTGTATGGGTGATTATTAATTAATTCTGCCTCACATTGCACCACATCATTGTTGTGAATGGAGATGCTTTTGAAAACATTGCTTCTTTTATATAACCGTCGTTGAACAGTTTAATGGGTTTTACGACCAATTTTATGGGTTTACGACTACTAATGTTCAACTCCGTAGCCTTGTAATTTTGAACCACTCCAGAAGACAAGGGAACTCCTGGATCGAGTACTGGGAGAAATTTGCCTTCGTGGACGACTTTTTGATGGAGCTAACCCGCATTTGCGTTACATGGAGAGAAAGACCACGAGAACTTTCCGCGGTTAGCCTGACGGCAAGGGGACTCTAACCCATGATCCGTCTACCACTGGGGATATTTCTCGTCAGNTCTTTTTTCCTTTATAAAAAAATTTTTTTTTCTTTTTTATTTTGTATACTTACAGTTAGTAAATGGACATTTTTTATTTGCATTAAAAGTGACATTTTTGAATTTGAAAAAATAAACTTTAGAAACATCAGAAAAAAATGAAAAGTGTCCAAAAGAAGCTGGTTATCTTGGTGATATAGTACAATAGAGTATGAACGAAAATTATGTATGGTATAAAACGTATTACTGGATATAAAAATTGTCCGAAAATCTAAAAGATTAATTGAAGAAAAACGGAAGAAGATCGAAATGCTAAGGCTTGCTGCAATCGTGTTAAGAACCATTTATATCAACAAACGGTGAAATTAAAAACACAGTTCATAAAAAGATAGCGCTTCTGACTACAAAAACTATAAAACAAAATTTTTTCTGCATGTCAGACACTTCTTTGTATGGGTGATTATTAATTAATTCGGCCTCGCCTTGCACCACATCGTTGTTGTGAATAGAGATTTTTTGGAAAACACTGCTTTATAATTTTCAAAGTTTGCAACGTCAATTGTAGACGAAACTAATTTTCCAACTTATGAAACACAGTGAACCGCATATTTTTCAGACAACCTTCAAGGAATTTTAGTATTGGCTCTGATGGCGATTGTACTTATTTAATAGTTTGTTTGAATTTTAACTGTACCGAAATCGCTACTTTCTTCCTTTATTTATTTCAATTATGTTTAACACGTTGTTCCCTACTTTAAGAAAATGTTTAATAAAACGTGTCCGATTCAAAGTTACTTAATTTAAAACATTGCAGAAGAAATTAATATTCAATAATTGCAGGAGACCATAGCGCAATGTTTACACGCCACTTAAAATGTTTTACATCCAAATTCTCCAATTATAAAATAGTAATTGTTCTTATTCTAATCTACACCCATAGCTGAAAAGCATTATCTCTTACGCCAGACAGAGCATATTATTAGCGAAACGCAAGTTTAAAACACAATCAAGTGCATTTATTTATAAGAGAAATAACAGACAAGCTGTATTATTATTACATTAGCTTATCTATCAAATTTATCATTAGCACGAGATGATTAGTGTGCCATGGAATGGTACCAATTTCACAATAACGAATTCTTCTAGTTCAATTTAAGTACGTTGAGCTTGATTTAGATTAGTAGTCTTATTTTGTTTTTCTTATGATAGCGCTGTTTATTTTGTCATCCCCTTAAATTCGATGAGAATACACGATTATATTTTCGAAAAAGATATAAATGTTCGATCACCTTCTCACTTATTCTATTCCATTTATAATAGTTATAAAACAGGAAATAGAACTTAGAAAGCTTTATATATTTCTAAATATTTGTCTTAAGTGAAAGTGCAACTTAAAAATTGCTTTTTGCAGGCAAGAGAAAAAGCATCCACTCACATTTTTAAACTTTTGTTTGTTTTACATTTTGCTATGTTTGTTTTATTATATAACAATATCTGTTATTTTTGCCTGGTTTATTCATAAAAAATAAAAACTTTAAGAAAAAAAACATCAGTATGTAAACATCAACAATCTGGTAGGAAAGGAAACAAATCACAGATCTCCCCTTTCCTAAATCTCTAAAGTTACTTACGGCCACGTCTCGTTTTTTTCATTCTCTCAAATTATGGTTATTATTTTATCATAAGATATATTTAAATATTTTAACGAAATAAAAACATTTTTAAAACATTCATCATTTGTATATTTATCGCCATAAAACATTATTTTAATGGAATGAATTCTAGTTATTTTCGTCGAAAGTAACTACTTATTTTCATTTTTTCTAGTTATTTTCATTTATTTTCGCTGAAGTTAAAAAAATTAAAGTGAGTAAATGAAAGCGATGAAGGAGATATCAAAACCCTATCTCTCTCATCCATATCGCTACCGTAATAAAGTGTAATATGATAATAATACAAGTGAGGAGTTCAGAAGTGAGGATAGGTAAGAAATATATTATACAGGGTTATTCATAATTAAATGTAAAATGCGTCAATTTCACGCGATCGTA
>NC_092205.1:45332930-45446118 GCF_043381705.1 Parasteatoda tepidariorum | reverse complement strand
TATATATATATATAAATTAGTACCAAAACATTACCACGACATAAAACTGTTAACTGTCATTCATCAATCACAGAAAAATATAGAAATGCAATTATTATTATTAAAATATTTTTTAAAGCACCTTAACAAATTATAATAAATTTTTAATTTGGTTTAAATCGCAAGACTGCTGCATTGCCATGGTTCTTGAACGGAAATTACAGATTTCTCAGAATGAAAAAAAAAAAAAAAGCTTCGAAACAGATCATTAAATAGAAAACAATTCCATATAAAATACCAGTTAACTTATTTGGCGTAAGCTTTTATTTATTAAAATTATGAACAAGGTATTAAGTAACTTAAAGTTATAACGAAATGAAGAAAAAAAATTAACCTAAAAAAATTAGTTGCAACACGATCATAAATACAACTCACGTTTTGCGATGTGGAGCGAAAGCACTGAATGGACTGGTTCACTTTCCTTTTCTCGCAAGTTATAAAGCCATGAAAAGATATCGTTAAAAAAGCCAATTAGCAAGCCTACGGTTTAAGTTTGAGCTCATTAAGAAAACCAATCAAGATATCTCTAAAGTTCAAACGCAGAGATAAAGGAGGCTCTCACCCCGGGATATTTTAAGGTTCGCCAAGAATGCTTGACTTTGTCGGCGGAAAACACTTTAACACACAAAAACTAGAGGAAACCGTCGGACACAAGTTTTTTATTTAACATTTTTAAAAACAAAACAAAAAATTAGTCTGGTTTCAAAATAATTTAATGTAACATTTTTTCGTGTGAGAATTGCAGAATAAAAAAAAATCGAATAATTATTAGTTAAAAAATATTATACTTTATAAAATTTATACAATAAGTATTACGGGAAAAACAAGATTTTCAAAATTATTGTTCTTATTACGACATAGTTAATGAAAAATACAAAATTAAAAAATAAATTTAACCGAATAAATGGTTTTTATGCCATGCTCTAAGGTAACATGATAAAATTAACCAAATTTTACCACATTTACCAAATTTTTTAGCATATTATGAAATCAAATTTTATTTTCAATTTTACCAAAATCATTACTAAATCGCTTGAATAAATATTACCGAGTTTTTTTTTCTTTTTTTGGTGTTCCCATAGAACCATAAATACGGTAAACTTTACCATATTCTGGTAGTTTTGATTATACATTTTTTTATCAGTGTAGTGCAATCAGAAAATTCTATTCAATGTTAAATCATGAATAAGCGAAAATTATAATTTTTTCTTTTAAAATTATTGCAAAAAATCAATTTTAAATCTCCTTTAAAATATAACTTGAATAGAAACGAAAGTCTAAATAGAAAAAAATATCAAGCAAGTGATATTCTAAATGTCATGTTTAAAAACATAATATGATCACCTATGTGCATAGACGGTTTTTCACCAATCAAGCAAGTGATATTCTGAATGTCATGTTTAAAAACATAATATGATCACCTATGCGTAGACGGTTTTTTCCAGCCAAGACAATTTATAAGACGGTTTTTAAAGATAAACAGTTTTCTTCAGCATTTTCTTTATATTTCATTTCCAGCATTGAACAGCCGACCCAAATCTGAACTACAACTGTCAATGATCAACTCCGTATCCTTGAACTTTTGAACTCAACCCAGAAGACAAGGAACTCCTGGAACAAGCACTGGGACAAACTAGCCTTTGTGGGGGAGTTTTTGATTGAACTAAACCCGTANTTTTACATTCACTATTACTATAGAAAGAATAGAATTTTTACATTCTAACATTATTTACTGCGTATGGAAAGATTGCACACATACAACGTCATTGTAAATAATGGTGAAATTATTAAATGTATAAAATGGCTACTGCCTTTTTGAGTTATTTGTAAAAAAAAAAAATTTCCCAAAATGGCAACTAAAAAACGCAATGTTGATGTAGAGTGACATGCACTCAATGATGAATTGACTTTATTTTATTTCAGAACTTTTTACTCGGCCCACCAAACTCTTTTTTCTAGATTTTTGGCCCTCGACCAAAAAAGTTTGCCCATCCCTGGTGTAGTGCAATCAGAAAATTCTATTCAATGTTAAATCATGAATAAGCGAAAAATCTAATTTTTTTTTTAATATTATTGCAAAAATTCAATTTTAAATCTCCGTTAAAATAAAACTTGAATAGAAACGAAAGTCTAAACGGAAAGAAATATCAAGCAAGTGATATTCTGAATGTCATGTTTAAAAACATAATATGATCACCTATGTGCGTAGAATCTAATTTTTTTTTTCAGCCAAGACAATTTATAAGACGGTTTTTAAAGATAAACAGCTTTCTTCAGCATTTTTTTATATTTCATTTCCAGCATTGAACAGCCGACCCAAATCTGAACTACAACTATCAATGATCAACTCCGTATCCTTGAACTTTTGAACTCAACCCAGAAGACAAGGAACTCCTGGAACAAGCACTGGGACAAACTAGCCTTTGTGGGGGACCTTTTGATTGAACTAAACCCGTATTTGCATTTACATGGTAAGGAAAACCATGGAAACATCGAACGGTCGTCCGACGTCAAGGAGATTTGTATCTGGGCCACCTTATCACCGCAGCTCACCTGTCATCAATTTTATTTAATTTTATACCCGTCGCTAAACAGTGGATCCAATTTACGGTTTACGAAAATCATTGTTCAACTCCGCAGCCTTGCAATTTTTAAAAAAAAATCCAGAAGACAAGGGAACTCCTGGATCAAGTATTGGAAGAAATTTGATTTGATGGAACTAACCTGCATTTGCCTTACATGGAGAGAAAAACCGCGAAAACCTCTAACGATTAGCCTGACTGCGATGTGACTCTAACCCATGATCCGTCTACCACTGAGGATATTCTACGTCAGCATTGTGGTCGGTCCGAGCAGGGTGCGAAATTCGTATCGACCAGTCATCGCTGGTATTCGAACCCAGTTCACCTCAATGGTAGGCAACCGCACTATCCCCTAAGCCACCACGCTTCCCTGTTCTTAATTAAAGGGGAAAAAATTCTCAATTTAATGTTCCTAAATTGGTGAAACTTAAAGATATCTTTGATTAAGTTCTTCAAATAAAATTGCTAATTCTTAAGGGGTAAAAATGAATGGCATTAGTCGAATAAAACGAATAAAGAAATTTAGTTAAAAAAAGTCTTCAATTTAATGTTCCTAAATTCACAAGCATGACACTTAAATACATCTTCGATTAAGTTCATCAAATAAAATTGCTAATTCTTAAGGGGGGGGGGATAAATGGCATTAGTTGAGCAAAACGAATAAAGAAATTTGGTTAAAAAAAAGTTTTCAATTTAATGTTCCTAAATTCACTAGCATGACACTTACATACATCTTTGATTAAGTTCTTCAAATAAAATTGCTAATTCTTAAGGGGAAAAAATAATTGGCATAAGATGAGTAAAACAGATAAAGAAATTGGGCTTATCAATTATATTATTACAGATAACGCTTATTATTGTTCTAATGATTATATTTGATTGATAACTCCTCCGTTAGTCACTAGTTTATCTTATTTCGAAAACGCAAACTTTTGTAGCAATTCAAAGTAATAACGAATACTAAATAATCAATTATCCTTTCGAAAAGAATTTTTTCGTTAATGAAGTCATTCTTGTCTTCTGATATTATGCAGCGACTAAGTAAATGTTAGGAATCTTAACTCCAGACTCAAGTTAAAGAAACATTAATAGTGTGATTTTGCACCTCATGAAGATTGTAGCAAATTTGTACTATATTGTGGTTAAATATGCTATAAATACTTCTTACAATTATTTTACTATATGAAGTAGTGAAACTAGTTGGAAGGAAGATATTATTACGTTGACAATTATTATACAAGAATATTTTTGATCGCTTAGTTAAAAATAAAAAATACCAAACTAAGACATAGTTACTAAATGCATTGATGAATACAATTTTTTAAAAAATCGGGGAACGATAAGGGTTAAATTAAAACAACAGGCTGGCTTGTTTAAAGAAACACAGTTTAAAGACACAGTTTTTAAAAACACAGTTTAAAGAAACATAAATCCTTTAAAAGAAGTAATCCTTTAATAGCATTTTAAGAAAAAATTTCGAACATTTTGAAAAACTCATACTGTAAAAAAAAGTACTGTTCTTGCTTTTTTTTAGTTAATGAAGCGAAAAATATAATTTCGTTAAGTTTATGTAATGCTAATTAAGTTTATGTTATTATTTTTACTTTATTACTTTATAACTGGCGTTGAACAGCCGACCCAATTCTGAATTTACAACTATCAATGTTCGACTGCGTAGCCTTGTAATTTTGAACCCAACCCAGAAGACAAGGGAACTGCTAAATCAAGCATTTAACCAAACTAGCCTTCGTGGAGAACTTTTTGATTTTAACTTACCCGCATTCGCGTTACATGGAGAGGAAACTCACGAAAACCTTCCACAGTTTTCCCGGTCGACAAGGGACTTCTAACCCACGACTACCACCGTATTTTAAGCCAACAATGTGGTCGATATAAGAAATCGATTACAAAAAATCAGTAATAAGCACTTTCAAAATATTCACACATAAAAATTAGATATAAAAATATACATAAAAATTAGGGGATTTGGGCCCTTTGCCTGCCATGCTCGCCAACACACGGAACTGCTTACGCTGTTTCAATCGGATTGCTTTGCAATTCAAACTCGCTTCGATCGCACATAAATCTATTTGTGTCAAACTTTATATAAATGTAAGTGCTTTTTAATAAAACTCTAAAAATATGCAACGTACAATTCCCTATTTTAAGAAAACGCATCAGTTTTAAGTCCTCAATTCTTACATAAACTCTAAAAATTTATAATAACCAAAGAAACTAATAAAAAAAATATTAAAAAAAAGTATAATAGTCCTAAAGTACGTAAAAATGAAGGTAGTATATTGGGATAAAAACAAAATTTTAATTTGAATCGATGAGCAACGTCATTCAATATAAGTAAAATAAAAGTAGGTTAACCTGAAAATTATATACACCATTGTAAATTTGGGGGTTTGGAGACAGGAGTGACAAAATTTAAGGTTCACATCCTAAATATATTTACACACATCCTGAATTTTTCCTGTTCTTTGCAGTTTCTTTAAATTGCTTCTTTCTCTTCCGTAATTTATTAAATGCCATTAAAAAAAATGCTCAAAATTGTGTTACCCGCGAAAATTACAAAGCATTACTAGAACACAAGCATAACACGACAGTTCATTTGTTTGGATAAACAGTCAGTTTTTTTTTTTCTGTTTATAATTTATTTACTTTTGACAACATTATGCTCAATTTTTTCAGCTCTTTATTACCAACGTGAGAAAGAAATTTCATCAATTTTATGACCATGGGCGTTTTATAAAGAAATTAAAACAGGAAAACTTATTTTTTCAAATGCATAGGGATAAAACGATCACATGATTAAAAGCTTTCAATTTTATTGTTTGATTATAACGTAAAGTAACTCATTTAAAAACCAAGCTTTTTCATTAAGATTTTTCTGAATACCAACCGTATTAGTTTTCTCCCAAATAGTTCAATGAGGTTTTATTCAGATATAGGTCATTTTTAAAGAAAATCTTAAATTCTAAGAGAAATCATTTAAATATTTTTTTTCTACAAACACATTCTTGAAATATGATTTAACTTAACCTTCTGACCCTTTTCAACGGCAAAAAAAAGATCGCATATGAATACATACAGTTTAGCAGCTCTTTTCTAGCAAATGGTGTAACCCTTTGCGATTACAAATAATAACGAAACTTGTGAATGTTCAAGTAAAAAGGAACTTACTATATAATTCAATTCAGTAGGGAATTTCCATAAAAAGTGGGAAAGTATTAGTTCATGGTATAAATTAACATTCACTTTAACTTGTATTTATCCTGTTACGTCAACATGTTTTAAGGCCAAATAAACCGTTAAGTCGTGTCTTGCTAAAGACAAACTTAAAGTAAGGCGAAAAAGTAGTAATTCTATTAAATAGAAACTTTAGACACAAAAATATATGTTATTATTAATTTTATAATACTATAATTCATTTAAACAGAAGCGAGTTTAAAAATTAAAATTAGCTTTCTTACAATTAGCTTTATTTTTAAACATCAAATTTAATTTTAATAATTTCAGTTTTCATAAGTCGATAACAAAACTAAAAATATTTATGAAATAATAAAGTTAAATAAAAAATAAGAGAGAATAGAAATTAAAGAAAACTGCATTAAGAAGTCAAGTCCAATCGATAAATTTTGTAACAAAACAAATTAATAATGTCACTTATTTATTGTCATACATATTGTTCCACAATATAATAATGTCACACGTAACGTCATATAACATATTTAATAATGTCTAATGCAGTTAAAACGTTTTGATTAATATTTCCTACAAATTTTTATTTTAATTTTTTGTAAAACACTTAAACAGGCATGTAACAACTAATTAAACAATCAAGTTTTAAAAAATGTTAAAAGTTCAATGTGTATTACATAACTGTGTATTACATAAATCGAAATAAAATAAAAATCAAACAGTGGTTAAATTTACTGAAAAGTAATTTTATTTCACCTAACGTAACTCATATTATTAAATTGAAACAGTTATAAAATATTGAAAGATAAAGTACAATTATTGAAGAAGTTAAATCGTGAATCATAGCTAAACACTGATACCTAACTAATACTGTGACAAAATGATACATAAATACTGTAAAATTATAGGAAAAAAAATAGAGATTAAAAAACAATATAGTACTCAATATTTACAAAAATTCATAACAATTAATATTACCCTAAATTTAAGTTAGAAATAAACATTCAAAAAAAAATTATTGAAGTGATAAAAAGACTACTTCCTTAATAAAAAGTCGACATTCTACTTCTTACAGGATCTTAAAACAAATAACACTACAAAAAGATGAATGCAAAGTTATCAATAAATCAAAACGAAAATTTATGAATATATAATAGTTAAATAAGCTCAGAGGAAAATGATTAACAAATTCAGATAAGGATCTAAATAAGTTACCCATTTTTAAACAATATATTCACCTTACATTTATTTTATTCAACTAAAAAATGTCTTAAAAATAGATATCACTCAGTTATATCTAATAACAACAATGAGTTACTGTTAATACTCAAGATACAGCAAACAACATATTATAACTGCAAGCGTTGATGTATAATGAACTTATTACAAATCCAATCACAGATCTGCTTCATTAACTACTATTGTAGTTCTTAGAAAACAAGTGTATTTTTCTCAAGTAGAAAGAGAATGATACTTTGAAAAACAAGCATTGATAAAATGACTATAGAAAGGTGAAGTGGTTTATGTGTACTAATTATCAATGTTATCTACAATCTTTGAATCAGGTACTGAATCAAGGCATTAAACTGTGATGTCATCAATCGAATATGCCATGATTTTCAAGAGAGAAGTGCATTTTTACGAAGGACACTAGGTTATCGGTTCATTGACGTTGCGAAAAAAAGACGCCAACGAAAAGAAAAAATTCTAAGCAATTTTGATAATAGGTGTGGTCACTTGAAATGACAGTGTTGATCGAATAAAAACGGAGGTGTAGTACAGTGGCGTGCAGAGAGGGGGCGACGAAGCTACCTGAGTTCCATCCAAAAGGAGTATTCAATGGACAACGAATGGACCAAGGACACTGAAAATTTCACTATATCAATTCGAATTATGAAATGAATTTTTTAACAATAAATATTCGACTCAAGCTAAGTAATTTATGAGGAATAAAATATGAATAACAAGGAATTTTACAGTAAGGTTAAATATTCTTGCTTTTTAAGAAGAAAAAAAATTAAGAATATTTTGTAGGAAATAACAAATTTAACTTGGAATAATTTTCAATCGCATATTACATAAAAGGGAATTTAAAATATAGATTGAATCTTCTTTTCAACTTTTTTTTATTTAAATTTCATGTCTTTTTTCAGCCTGAAGTAATTACAATCAGCTTTTCCAGGACATTTAATCAAGAGTTTGACCCGGGATTCCGGCCATTCTGATACCCTTACACGCTGTTAGTATAGTAGAGAGGAAACCCCAAGTATTATAGTACTTTTACCCCAATTATTATTCTGAAAAAAATTTAACAAAACTACAGTTACTGTTTCAAAACAATTGATTGTAAAACATTTTTTCGATTTAATAATTGACACTTTCTAGTTATTAACAGGATTCTCATATCGTGTAAATACTTAATTACATAACAGGATATTATATAACATCACGAAATTTGTATTACTGAATGCAATAATAACACTTTTTTATTGCAAATTAGAAAAAATTATACATTCTAAAAAAATATCATGTAACAATCTAAAAGAGAACTAGATATCATACCATAATTTTAAACTACCTAAGAAAAATATTTCTGGTTTTAAAATTTTACAAAACTTCCTAAAAAACAAAAAAAAATTGAACAAAATGAAACAAAAGAAAAATTTAAGTCTTATTAAAATATCTAAGTTATGTTAAAAACTTTCCTACTCTTTTGCAAGTTTACAGATTGAAGACAACCTAATGAGTGAAAACTTTCTTCATAGAAAAACACATATTTAAAAATGCAATCTATGTTAAAGGCTGGTAAAGAAACTTGTTCTGTTCCTTTTTGTTTTATAGTTACAGATCAACATTATTTGCATTATTTAAATAATTACATTAAAGGTCTGATAAAAGTTGACATACACGTTCTTGAAGAGGTTTAAAAAATAAGGAAAAAAATTTCAAAGATCGATGAAAAATATTATTTGTTTGAAATCTGATTTATTTATTTAAATGTAATACATCTATACTAGCCGCCTTTGGCGACCAGCTTGGTAACATTTCAAAATTATCATGTACAGCATATGAACTTTTATGGTAAACAAGCCGAATGCACAGCACAGCTGTATTTAAATATTTGAATTCTTTTACCCCTCTTCATATCCTAACACCTCAATTAGTTTTAAACAATATACTAACTAAATTTTTTTTTCACCGTCTAGATTTTGCCCACTAGAAAGTATTACTATGATTTGAATTTTAACCATTTTCAGGAGATCTCCGCGATGGATTTTAGTAATAATTTCAAATCTGCCTGGTAGTTATAAATCACACAAACCACCATAAGTATGAGTTTGGGTCATTTAAGCATAGTAAACAGCAGGAACTTTGAAATTATTTCCATGTCTGTCTGATAGAAAATATCTCTATGCTCCATTAAGAGCTATACTACTTCCTCATGCACCTCTCGAGCCATAACTTGAGTATCGTATGATTAATATATATGCTAATGCTCGAATAATAATTGCGATGATAGTATGCGGTTATGTTTAAAATTTCTATGACCAGTTTAGAAAGGACCAAAAATAAATCTAAATAATTACGTGGCAACTAAGTTTTCATTTCTATAAAAATGCAAAAAATATTCTAAATAAATACTTAACGTATAACTAAGTTTTTAACGCTATTTAAATTATTAATTAAGACAAGAAAACTAAATGATTAATAATTCTAGAGTTGTCAATTGATAAATAAAAACCTGAGTTTATGATGCCGCGTAAGAGAAATATATATATGTAGAATATATAATTAAATATTTTAAAATCTTTTAACTGAATTTTTAATTTAAATGTAACAATTTTTTTAAAGTCAATAGGTAAAACTGATTGAGCAACAATCGTTGGGATTGGTGAGCTAAGAGAGCTGGACTTATATTCGCTGAAGTTATATTTCATATTTTCCACGTAAATACTGTGTTTGTAAGCCAAAGTGACATTAAATAACTTAACGTTGACTGTAAGGGTACGGAGTATAAAATGTGATTTTTCACTTGTAACAATTTAGAGCTTTATCTTTATTATAAAAAAAAATCGAATGTTGAAAAAAAAAAAGTTTTTAGAAAAAGTAAAGACATTGAATTATAGATAAGTGGAGCAAATTAAAAAAGAAAGTCAGAAATAGGAATCATGTTATAGATTGAAGACATTTACGAAATACAAGGAGGAAAAAATTATCAATTGGCCTTAGAAAACTTGAAAGATGAGTCCGAACTTTCTGTTTTAAGCAAGATAGCAATGGGTTAAACACGAGGCTTTCATAAGTTAACGACCCTAAGATGGATTTAAAGGGGCAGGTTAAAAAAGCAGGTTAACCCAATGAACTTCAAAAAATTTTGCTTGTTTCAGAGTCACGTAATGGTGAATGATGTTTAAATAATTATACAGTATACAGTTCTAATATTCAAAATTGATGGACATTACCTGAAACTAAATCCATAGTTTTAACAAAGATTTCACAAGTAAGATACAGTTCGAAAAGTTTTTAGCTACATCTTAAATGTTGTTTAGAGGGAACAGATCTTTTTTCATGTATAACTTAAGTTCAAAAGTTTATATTTGTGTCGTTATTAAAATCAATAATACTATTAGGAAAAAATACACAAACTAACAAATAGTTTCATCGAAGTCATTCGTCATGGAAACATTAAAGAAAAATTGATATAAATAACGGATTAAGGAAGAAAATCACAATAAATATAAAATTAGTGGGGTTAAATATATACTTATCGGTAAGAGAGAAAAATCTTTTTTTTTTATTTCCAAATCATTTATTGTAATAATTTGATTTTGCATATTGCATACATAAAATTATTAACTCCAATAGAATTCTCGCAATTCAATTTTTCAATTTAATACTGACCGCAAGATGCACCAACCACAACGCGGATGTAGAAATATCTTAACCCTGAAGATACCCGAGTATTATAGCCGTTGAGTCATTATCACCGTGCAATTCAGAGATGTTTTAAGAAATTCTTTTTCCTTATTTCATAAATGCAGATCAGACATGTGGATATTTATCTAAATTTTTAAGTCAACTTATTTTCTGAGTTGGAATGTAAACTAAAATAATTGACTAGTTTGTTGAATACATTTTAAAACGAAGATCGTTTTATCAAAAGAATAAAGAATTCAAATTTAATATATTTAAGCCTAAACAGATGCATTTGGTTAATTCTTATGGTGATATGCCATTTGACATCGAATCAATTATAATCAAATACTCTGCTGGTTTCTTATTATCCGAACAATGTTCAAATTTTTAAGCAAATATTCTTTTAGGAGAATTAACAATCAAACTTTTAAATAACTATGAAAAACTTCAATAAAAAAATTTAAATTTTTATGCCAGTTGAAATGCAACTGAAGAAACTTTTAAATACTCTTAAGTAATCTAGAAGAATCTTTTTAAGTAACCAAACAATGCTACATCGAATTTTTTTTTGCATCAAAAATATCGATAAGTATGTTTCATACCAATTGAAAACGCTTAAGCACTATCAATAAACCAGGAAGCTTTAATAAGTTCTGGACTTGATCCAAATAGCACCAGACGGCAAAAGATCATTGCCTTATTATCATAGTAAGTCTTCGTCACAAAGTTATGCCAACAATGTTCAATAAAAAAAAAATTGAAATATCAAGTCTCACAACAATGTTGCTATTTTTATAGCAACAACTTTTTCATCATGATAAATTAAAATAAACAACAGGGTCCATAATACAAACAGTTTATAGGAAACGAAGATATCGCGTTTTTAAAGATGGCTAATTTATCAAACAATATATTTACTCATTCATTTATTTAATTTTTGAGTTGTATGTTTGTCTTAATATATATTAAATGAAATTAGTATACATTTATGAATAATAATCACTAAATAAAGGAAATAAAAAATATGAAAAGTACTCTAATTAAAAGATTTTATAAGAAACATTATATCAATATTTTAAGGGGGAAAAATTTTTATTTTAAAAAAATTTTTACGAATGATTTGAAAAAATATTTAAAATTATATTATAATATCAGAAGTAAATGCTATTCTAGAAAAACATCGATAAAAAATTTTTAAAAAATTTATAGAATAAGCAATTATTAATAGAATAAATAAGGAGATAGAATGTCTATTCATATGACAAGGTCTTCAAGTGTTAAAAGATTAATACAACGCAAAAAAAAATTTAATTCGAAATCAATGCATTTTTAACTTACTTCAACGAAAGAAAAACATAAGCTTCATTTCATGCCGAATGAGAAAATGAATCGTAAAATATTGTTCTTATATCGTATAATAAGATTATGATGACCTATTTTTATCCTTATTGATAAATATACCGAAACACAAATCAATCCTTTCATACATTCCTTTAACTTAACACAAAAAAAAGAAATCTCGACTTTTTTTCTTTTTTTGGATCAGCTTAATCCGAATATAATGACACAAAAGAATTATATTAAAATATTTCTGGTTGTGGTACGTTACTACTTCAAGCATGAATAAAGATAAAAGCTAACAATTTTTCAAAAGCAATAAAAAAATGATAAAACTATTTTTTTAAATGCTAAAGTAATCTGTAACAAAATGTGAGCAGTTAACAGTTTTTGAGATACTGTATCTACTTAATTAAATATTATATTAAAGTAAACATTTAAGAAAATCGAAAGCAGTAAAGGTGGATGTATAAAAATTCATATTTTTAGGTGCTGTATCAGACCAAAGTGATTACTATTGGCATTTGTCAAAGAAAATGGACGGCCTAGGGCGTTTCAGTGCATATTAAAATGCAACGCTTCACAAGCTAAAAAAAGCAATGACCGCTTGAATACAACCATAAAACCATACACTATCTGTCCATTATATTAGGTAATTTTAAAAGATAAGTAAAATTACTTACCTGCAGCTATAATAATAAAAACTTTGTTTTACACAGATTTATCTTAAAAATAAAATTTTTCCTCCATAAATATTTAAAGTTTTAAATAATATTTAAATTTAATAATAAAATTTAAAAATTTTAAATAAAAAAAGATGTTTGATTTATTAAAAAAATTTCACTCAACAAATTTAACTAAACAAAGCAAGATACACTATAATAAACGGTTTCAGATCGCATAAGTATCTGCAATAATATGTTGTTAACATTTCATATTTACCTCAAAATCAAAATTAAAAACGCAACATGTAAATTATGCTACTCACTTTTAAAATTAAAAACAATGACTGTTAGCAACAAAATATTAATTTATAAAGGTAATTAATTAATATTTTTTACAATCGAAAAAAATTACATTGTTTCGCTTTACTTTTTGTAAAAATTGCCTTTTCAATCTAAAACACATAAATGAGCTAAAATATAAAATAATAAAATATTTTTAATAATAAAGATTATTAAATACTGAAAAGTATTAAATAATAAAAATTATTAAATAATAAAATCTTTCTTTTTAAAAAAATAAACATTGCAAAAAAAATTAATTTATGATAGGTAAATATATAAGTGTGATAAAAGTTATAATAATTTTCGGGTTCTAAAATGTGACCAATTATTATTAATTCTAAACAATTTTTTTTCAATAAAATATTGATATTTATCACATTACTCATTATCCACTTTATTGAAAATACAAAAAATTTCTGAAATAAATTATACTTTAATCTCTACTCATTAAACTAATTAAGACATCTTCTTTTTTTTAAATTCCTATTATTAATTTACATTCCCCTATATATATTTATATATCTTGTTCAAATTTTCAATTTTTAATGACATACTTTTTATCTATCCACTCAAGTTCAAATAAATTTTTTCAAACTTGTAGTGGATGACATATGATGTTAATACAGATTTTTCAAATATTAATTCATTAATTAAATTTAATTAATTAATTTTCTAATTGCCACTATAAGTTCACACTCGTTATAATTAGTATTTTATTTATATTATAACAAATGAAGTAAAATTCTTCTTTGTTGACCTAAGCAGAATTGACTTTAAAAAAAAAATATTATATTACTTGTTTATGAATTACACATGTAAAGTATAGAAATTACGGTAATAGAATAAACGTTTATAACGAATAAACGTTTATAACGAACATTTTTCTATACCTAATGAAAAACTCAAAAGCTTTCACGGAAAGTTTTCACATACATATCTTGCAATGTAGCACACGCAAACAAAGCTTAATATATGGCGCGATTTGTTTTAATTTATGAGCTTTTCGAGTACGTTATGTCGAAATGCACAAAAAAAAACAAAAAAAAAAAAANAATGCTTTTTTTTTTTTTTTTTTTGGACGCTAAAAAGGAAAATATTAAGCGTAAGCAAGACATTTGATTTTCTCAGAATAGCTATTATTCTTAAAAAAGAGGTCAACTAAACCCTGTCTGTTATTTACAAGCTTTTAATTAGAGCATTTAGTCATTATCGCTTAACTAGTTTTTGTTTAAAAAATAGTAGTTGCAAGAAAATTATCAGGCTACTTAACTACAGATTTGACACAAAAAAAAATTTTAAAGCTAAAAGTATAACATTTTAGAGGCAGAAAAATTTATATTAAAATATACGAAAAATATTTATTTAGAAATTAAAGCAAATAATTTTTTTTTTAAATCCATCCAAATACAAAATACTTTATAGATTTAATAAGAAGGTTGCTATCAATAGGCCACTTAAGCCTTTGACGAGAATGGACGTTTAATATATAGTTTAATATACGCTTTAATTACAAGCAAAAATATATTTTGGTACTTTTTTAATTATAAAAAACAGTAATAGTTACTGAAAAAATCTATCAGATTACCAGAATTATATTTGTACTAAAATATGAAATGCTAAAAAAGTAGTTTTTTGAAGTAAAAAAAAATCATTTATATATTCTAAAAATTCATCCATAATTGATTTTGCAAAAAAAAGAAATTTCAATGATGATATCTTTTTCTCTTAGATTTAAATAATTGCTAATTTAAGAAAATTATTGTTTGAAAGTGAGCCGCGTTTGGAAGATTTTACCTTTAACGCAGAAAGAGACACAGGTGTTTCCTGTTGTATTTCATAACCATAAATTATTAAAATACTAAGTATATTATTTTTTTACTCATTTCGATCCAAATTAAAACAAAATAATGAAAAAGCGTGAAAAATATGAAATAAAAATTTTGCGTCATATAGTTAAACTAAATGACCATTGAAAGAACTAAATTGAGATTTTTAAAGTGACGTACTAGTAGTAATTAATGATCACTTTCCATACTACGCATAACTGAACGTAGTCAATATTCAAAAAAGAAAAATCAAAAATAAAGGCCAGTGGCTTAATGAAAGAAACCGGTCGCCTTCATTGAGTCAGAAAGTTTTTTATGAATAGGCAGTCTGGAAGCTATTTTATTTATCAATCGAGTATCGCAATTATAAGAGTAAAATGTTTTGAACTATAACAAGCCTAATTCGTAAGCAACACAGCTCGCAGAAAATACATTAAAACATACTATGATATACAATGGAAGACAGTACCTAGTATAAGGAATAAATTAAATCATTACCTAATCATTGATTCGCCTCATGATTTGCTTTTATTTTATATTTTATAACCGTCGTTCACCAGCCGACCCATTTTTTAAGTTTACGACTACTAATATTCAAATCAGTAGCCTTGTAATTTTGAACCCAATCCAGAACACAAAGGAACTTCTGGATCAAGGATTGGGAGAGATTTGTCTCCGTGGGGGACTTTTTGATAGAGCTAACCCGCATTTCCGTTACATGGAGAGAAAACCACGAAAACCTCCCACGGTTTGCCTAACGACAAGAGGATTTTAAACCATGACCCGTGTACCAATGAGGATAATTTACGTCAGCACTGTAGTCAATGCGGGCCTGGTGCGGAATTCATATCGACCAGCTATCGCCGGGAATCGAACCCAGTTCACCTCATCGAATACCCTGCGACACCACTTCTCATGGTTTGCTTAAAAAATAAGATATAACGGCATTTTATTCCAGTTTGAAAAAGTAGCAAAATATTATTCTCGATATAAATTCCATATTAAGTTCACAGCCCATTCAACGTAAAATCAGGCTGGCTTATTGAAAACAAATAGCAGTAGGCAAATTATGAAGCCATTGTTAATATAGCGAAATAATAATCATTACACACACTTTTAAAAGTTATCCGTAACAAATAATACACTATTAACGTCTCTCAGATATCTAAATTAGCACCTTGTAAATAAGCTTTCTTTGTATGCAAATTAATGCACAGCCAATATGGTGATTTTCAACCTACATTAAGTAGACTAAGCAATCAATAGGCATCTCGTATTGTCGATAGCTAAAAATTAATGGATATGGCCCGATAAAAAAGTCGGCCCAATGATAGCAACTTTCCTCTATACAGTTTTAAATACATTTTCAAAGATTTCCATTTTAAGAACCGGCAGACATATCAGTACCGCTCCGCTCAAAAGGCAAAACCTCAGGACTTTTAAGAGAGGAAAAGCATCATAATTCCAAAATTGAAAATTTCAAATTCAACTTATTGTGTGAAATAAATTCTGCATATTATGACAGTTCAATTAAGTATATTAAAATAAACAGCATGTACATGGGACAGAGTGTTATTGAAAATTTTTGAATAAAATTAGCAAAATTTGCAACGAACGTAATAGTTACGAACAGGAACAAAAAACCATAACCACTGTTCTTTTCTTTTTTTATTATAATTAAATTGACTTTAAAATTAAAATAAATGGTGCTTTGACATCAAACAAATTATTTACTATTCAAATCAGTTCCTTAAATAAAGTAGTTTACTTTTTTGTGATTAAAATATAACGTAAAACGTATATCACGTAAGTTTTAGGAAAAGCCCATATCAGATTTAAAATTGAAATGATTGTTTGGATATTTGGAACTCGATGGGAGAGGAGCTACGTTAAGTGACGTAAGTCTAAACACTTTTGTTTTACAGACAAAAAGCTTGAAATCTGCCATAATTTAAAACGATTAAAACAAAATGAGAAAATTTTCAAGCTTTTTTTTTAATTCAGAAACGTAATACATAGACTAGACAGATTGATTTATTTTTCTTATTGCTCTTAATTCAAATGAGTAAATTATTATTATTGAAATAAAATAAAACTCAAAAGCCTAATTTTTTTCCCGCGGCCATTTTTCGAAAAAGGTTGCGCACCCTTATTAAAAGTTAACTGCATGAATAACAAGTAATAACAAGTATCGTGGTGGCTCACGCGATAGAGCGTTCGTCTTCCAATGAGGTGAGCCGGGTTCGAATCCCAGCGATGGCTGGTCGATACGAATTTCGCACCCGGCTAGCACCTACCACAGTGCTGACGTAAAATATTCTCAGTGATTAGACGGATTATGGGTTAGCGTCCCCTTGCCGTCCGTGGAAGGGTTTCGTGGTTTTCCTCTCCATGTAAACCAAGTGAGGGTTAGTTCCATCAAAAAGTCCTCCACGAAGACAAATTTCTCTCAATACTTGATCAAGGAGTTCTCTTGTAGTCCGGATTGAGTTCAAAATAACAAGGCTACGGAGTTGAAAATTAGTAGTCGTAAACCCAAAATTGGGTCGATAAACGATGGTTATAAAAAAAAGGACTAATTAAAAAAAATTATTTCTCAATTGTTTAACAGAAATAATTATAAATAAGCTTTAACTATCAAAATTATCTGAATTTGACCGACATTTCTACCGCACAAGTTACTTATTAAAAAATTAATTTGACTAAAATAACTTCAAAAAGTGAAAATTGACACAAATAACTAAAATTAAACCAACCGTATGAACAATAATAACCACTTTCTCTTAACATACTCCGTTGATCAAGCGTTTGTGGTCTAAGAAATTATCCGACTAATACATGTTAGCAGCTACTTCATTCTTTATTGTGATACAGTTTATTACCCTTTCTTTTATTGCATCCTCGGGTTCATCTGCATTTCCGTCTTTACTTATGCCATACGAAGAAGATTATAATGTTATTTCAGCTGGAAATGGACGCATGGTGGAAATGAATTTTAAACTCTCATCAATTTAAGACAGCAGTTAAAAACTGTAACTAGCCGAATGAACAGTAATAATGTGAAAAAACAGAAGCAGTCTTAAATCCTTAAGTTTTAAATTTAATTTTCATAAAATTTATGTTTATTAAAAAAAGGTATGTCCTGCCTTATAAGTTTTGAAATAGTATAAATTTATCTCTTAAATTGCAGGTTTTCGTGACTTTTTTAAAAACTATATAAAATTAAGTCATACGAGGATTAGTTATCGAAAGCATATCCTTTATTTTAAATCAAAGCCTTCATTTCAGATCCTTATGCAGTATTACCCTTTTACTCCCCATGTCTTAGGCCTTGTAAATGTATAAATTAATGTATCGATTATGTATCAATTACAACAATTATGTTATTGTTATACACAACATAATATAATACATATTATCAGAGCCCGCTCTCAGCATTCGCTACCTCTCCAAATGCGATAAAATCGTAAATTTAGATAATAAAATTGTTTTAGCGAAAGTATTGACGAATGATTTTTTCCACTGGAAAGAAACTAAAATTACGTCAAAATGAATTTTTCTAAACAAATCAGTATTTTTTATTCGATTACAGAAATTTTCGGTAGATGCGCCGCTTAACCAATTAGAATTGGGTCTTAATAATATAAGCCTGAAACAAACTACCGTAAAATAGTTTTCGATGGGAAAAACATAAATCATAAAAAAAATTTAAGATTTGCATTTGGCAAAGACTTTCGAAAATTAGAGAATACTTTTGATATTTGGCTAATTTACTGGCTAATAATTTGAAAACCTTAGAGAGGGCCATGATGATGTTATGTATAACAATACATTTTGTTAAACAGTTATGTATCAATTGATGTGTATCAATTAACGTGGTCTTGTAATTGTACACAATACAATAATCACATATAGCTAGTTTTTTGTGTCCGCAACTCTAGAAGTTTCGGACACAGCAAATAAAATAAAACACATCTCCATTTCTTATTAGATATTTTCGTATAATTTGTAATGGTTAATTTTTTAAATCTATCTCTATAAGTTTCTCGTTAGAAAAAAAAGCTTGCATGGTTTAAATTCTTACGCTATGAGCATTTTTTTACACCTTACTTTTTTTTTTAAATAAAAAAGCTCTTCCGTATCTATGATCATCGACTTCAACAGTAGCGGCCGACTATAGCACAAATGACATAACAAAAGAAAAAAAAATACCCAGTAAACTTACATAGTGATTAAATATATTTGTTTAATAATTGATTCTGTGTCAATATGCAATAAAAAACTGCTTGGAAAAATATTTATTTTTAACTAACTAAAGTTAAACTTTAAATGCAGCTGTAATTGTTCACAATAAACTACGTTTGATATAATCCTGAAATCTGGGAACTGCGAGGTTATTAAACAGAAGTTAAGCAAATTTATAAAAAGAAATAGCACATCTGAATTATAAGTACAAATGAGATGCGTAACCCGCTTGTAATTGTAAAATTTAAATAAAAACAAGGGTGTTTCTTTCACTTATTGCATATAACATCGGTTTCATGCTAACAAATAACCATTACAAAATAAACTACATTTTACCTATTTATCAAAACAGTTTACCTTCAACGAAATTTAATTGAATATTTTTTCTATCTAAACAAGAACAATTTATTCCAGAAAAGATAATTTCTATAATGTTAGGAAAACGCGTTTTTACAAGGACGTTCTCTTACCATCATTAAGTGATCATTGCACTGTTCAAATTACAATAAATAAATAAAAATAGACGAAAAGAATGATTGTAGGAGGTAAAAGTATTTATGCAGCATATTGTGGGTCACCTAAATTTGCATTTCTTAGATACACCTTACGGATCTTACTTACTGATTTATTGAAACCCACTATAATAAAGCCTTGAACTGGATGGAATACTTTTAAAAGTCACTAACCGCAAATTTAATTTCAAAAGAAATTTAGATGAATATCCATTCTTCCTAAGAGTTTTTTTAAAAAAATGGAAATAATCAATGCATCAGTCTTACTTAACATGCACTAAACTCAAAAAAATATACCACATTATTAAAAAAAATAGTTCCTTCAATTACGTTTTCATATTTCAATAGTAATTTCGTCATGCATACCTGTTCTCAAGTAGTTTAAATCCCGTTACTGTCTTTTACCTTAAGATTCATGTAAATTAAGGTTAATAAAAATTATGAAATATTCAAAACATTATTATTTATAATTCAAGAACTTAAATCATGATTGTACGCTAATTTTTAACTGAATTTTTTCTTGATTTATTATTCTAAATAACTAAGTTATTTTAATTTTTTACTCTTATAATCTTGAATTTAATAGTTACGTAGCTAAGCATAGATGTAATGTTTCAATTAGAAAATTTAAGGGAAATTGCGCAATACAGATGACTTCTTAATTCATTTTTGTTTACTATCATCCAAAATTATGCAATATAATTTACATGTAGGGATTTTAAATTATTTAAAAATATAAAACAAGTAATAAAAACAATATATATTATTTATTTCAAGAGAATAAAAACTGTTATTAATAAAACTGTAACAAATAAACAAAGAAAAAAAGAAGAAACAAAATTAAATTAATTTCGTAAAGATAAAAGAATTTAGACTAGACTACAATTTTATTACATAAAAATTTTTAAAAATATGTAATTTCTTTGTTTTTTTTATAACGAATTAATTTTTGTTCATTCTTATAAAAGCTGTTCTACCAGAACACCTGAAAAGGTCAGTTAATACAATTCCACATAATGAAACTGAGAAAATAATTACATTACAGAAAGTGGACAATAAACACAATGCGCCAACGAGGTACACAATCCTATCTTGCGAAATAATCGAGGTCTTCATAATTATTATGAAATTATGTCGCCCTTATAGCAAGGACAATGTATCATATTCACGCAATAAAAAACAGCTTAATATATTTTCACGGTTTTATTAAAGGAAGAAGCTAATTACTTAAACGAGAATCGCAATCCTATTTCTTACTCCATGCACTTTTCTACTAAATTGACCTATCCTGAATTATAATTACGATAAACCAAGTCCCACGCAAGTGGATTTTCATTAACTTAGCTCATAATTTTTTGTTATTATTCTACACCTTTAAAACAAATTTCAATAATAAAGAAGTGTATTTCAGAGGTGATCGAATGGGCGTTTCGTACACATTGTTTTGACATTGAAATATTACAAGGTGGTTCTAAAAATATATCACAAAAAACTCACAATATTTTATTTATTGCTTTTTTACATACATTATTTAAAAACTATATATTTCTTAATTTATTTGTTTATTTTTTCCGAATAAAATAATATTCGATAAGATTTTTGTTTTATGTAATTTTCCAGATAATTTCATATTTAACACTAACATACAAAATATTATTGAAAAATGAAGTAAAAATGATGTAATGAAGTGGGGAAGAAATAGAGAAAATTGACCGGACCTGCAGGCTATTTAAGGCCCAATTGAAATTCTTTCCATAAAGTGTAGTCTCATTAATTAAAACAAAAAGAAGACAATTCCTTTAAATAATATAAAATAAATAATAATAGAAAGCGTTTAGTTTAAAGAAGACATAAGCACTAATAATAAAAAAAGAAGTTAATATTTTAGTATGTCTTCATAAATATACGAAATATTAACATTATAGAATCAGGATAAACAAAGTTTTTAAAAAAAACTTTTTCAAAAATCTTACAATATATGAAAATAAAATTTCCATGTTTAAAAGAAACCCAAAACTTTGACCTTAGTGTTTGTAAAATCAAACTTTTAATATTAACATTTAGACCTTTCGAAAAATATTTTCCTTTTTTAATATTATTAACTAAAAACTCTTCTAGTAAGGTATTATAAATAAATTATAATAAGATTTTTTTTTTAATTACACAATTATAGGGAAAAAATTATTTAAATCACTAAACTTAAGATTTCGCAATAGAACATTTTCCTAAAAATATAAAATCCATCATATCAAACAATTTTTAAAACAAATGACTTTCTAACTCATATATTTTTTTATAAAAAGTTGGTTTTCAAAACTATTATTTTAACAATAAACAGAATAACAAGCATTATACTTGAAAAATTATTTTTTTAAAACCTTACAATTGCAATCGACCGTGCTTTAAAACAAATATGCTTGTAAAGTATTGCCCCATTCCTAGCGTGTGAAGGATTTTTAAAAATGCATGTGATGAATTTCAGGAATATATTGTGAATTGCATTTTTTAAAAATATAATTTATTATTATTTATTGATATTATTTTTTTTCTTATTAATTTTAGGGAAATTTAAAAGTAAGATAAGCAGGTTTAACAATTCTTTTTCTTTTGCAAAATCACTATTGAGATTTCAAGGAGAAATAAAATGCTACAAATTCGCCAAATAAGTTAAGTTATCCAGTAAAAAATAGAATATAGTATCCAGTAAAAATATGAAAATAGTTATGTCTTAACAAAGTAATGGTGGAAAAAAATAAGAGATAATTAAAACAGGAGATAAGAGAACAATAGGAAAATTCTGAAGGCTTTTTTTCCCCCGCTAAACTACGTTAACAAAGCATTTGATTCAGCAGTAGGATATGCATTGTAAACGTACAGAAATTGCTCAAAAAATGAAATTAACTATTTTATTGATTTGCTTCTATTTCCTTATTACACATCTGCTATTCTTATTTATATCCTATATTGTAAAAACAAGAATTCTTTTAACAACGTCATGTTTGCAAATGCAAAAACTCAGAACGGAAATTATAATGAACAGTTAGAAAAAAGTGCCAATTTATGGTGATGCACACAAAAAAAAGTTTTTTTCAACAAGAATTTACTTTTTAAAAGAAAAACTCTTTCAAGCGAATTGCTTTCAAAACTCGTACTTAGCAAGACAATGAATAAAAAGATAAAAACATTTTCATATATTTAAACATAATTTTTTTTAAAACACAGATTTTCAACTTCGAATTAAGACAATTTTCAATTTAACGATAATGAAAAAAATAAAATATGGGGTTTAGTTCCAACTTGAATTTTCATTGCTCTACGTCTACATAAAAAACACTGCATACTGCAATTTCTTTAAACAACTGTATAATTTTTTTCATTAAAATATTTAATGTTTAGCAGTCTACGCAAGCGTGGCATCACTTCAATAAGCTTTGGGCAAAAAAATAAAAATATTTTGGTAATATTAGTAATTTTTAATTAAATATATCACATCTTTTATTTAAGAGATTAATGTTGAAACTATATTAAATTATCAAAATCATCTTAAAATTCATATTTTTAAAGTAAATAAACGATTTGAATTGTTTTAACTTACCGCCTTAAGTACCATTTGACAGATGTCCAATCCACATCTAAGTACTCCTGTACAGCTAATTGCAATTCTTCTGTTTTACGTTGCATAGTCAAACCAAGTATTCAAATTGAATAATAAAAATGAAGATTTGTTTATGCACTGAGTAAAAAGATTAAATGATGGCAGAGGACAACAACACGAGAACGATATTAAGTCGTAGATATTTTCCATTCATCTTAAAATCGTCCTTGGATGAAAACAATGGGAAGTGTCAGACAACGAAACCGCGTAATTCTCCGATATCCTGCTATAAAATTCTTATAGTTCTCTGAATGGACTTAAGACTCTTAGAATATCAGTGAAAATTAATTTGTTTATAGAGAAATATATTACTCTCGTTAATTAAATAATTAATTACTAAGCGAAAAGTTACAGATGAAATCATTAAGGGGAAAAAAACAATTTAAGACTTACGATTTACGTCTCTCATTCAACAATGAAAATTATTTCAACTTATGATCTTGAACTAATATTTTGATATCAGTTATTTTAATTAAACTTATAATCCAAAAGATTTTCATCATTTCTAATTTTTTAAATGAATAAGGGGAAATTTTTGTAATGAAGCGTTTTCAAAATATCGTTTGCAAAATATTTTAAGGTTAATTTTTAAAAATTGTTTGAATTTTCTTTTTTTTTTTATTTAATTGGTAAAAAAATCGTCAACGAGATAAAAACTTATTGTCTTCTAATTTAGAATAAAAAAATTATGTAAAGAAAAAAAACTATTCACAATGCGTAAGGACAGTAGGTAGAGTAATTAGCGGATAATTAACTTAAAAATGAATTGTTAAGATCATTAGAAAATAACTAAGAAAAAAATCGGAATGAAAACAAAAAAGAAAAATTGTCGAAAAACCTTCACAACTGCGAGCAAGAAGTTCGGTGTCTCGACCGCGAATGAGTCAAGAACTGCTCGCTACCTTGGGGTGTGTTTCACCGATCAGAGGTACCGGAACGATAAATCGAGGCGAAGGTGACTTCTCTTGAGGAGGCGGTAGAAAAAAAAATCGTAAGAAAAGGAAACAGGTTTCTCTGCTTCCCGATTTTTTTACGGATGTGTTTTCTCGGTCAAAGACTAATTAAAATGGAAATTTCTCTTGTGAAATGTAATCGAGAGTAAGTGAATTTGTTATCTTGATCGGAGGTATGCGTGTATGCGTCATATGTGCTTGCTATAACTATAACTTCTTTAAAAACCTTGCAAAAATAAATAAACTTGACGAAGAAAAAACTAAAAATAGTTTAAATTATCTACACGTGTTGGTCTATGCTTCTGTACCTTTGGTTAAAATTAATTAAAAGTTAGACTCGGAAATCGCAATTTTAATTAGTGCCCCCACCAAAAAAACAGTGTTATTAAAAAAAAGTGGATTTAATTGTTAAATCTTTCTACATTTATTAATGCAATAAAAATGAAGAATGTATAAAGATTAAACTTTTGGAAATATTTAGCACTGATATAGACAAGACAACACATAAAGATAAAAAAAATACTGAAATGTACGATAATGTAAAAGCAACACGGTTGCCACGATCTGAGTAAAATTGTGAAAAATATAGATATTTTAAATCATTCACATCTACCAAATTAATTTTTTCAATTTAAAAGAATTAAATAAGGGTATCTTATTAATTATCTCTCTTATTATCTTCGGCTTAGGGTTTAGGTCATTCAAGTCTTAGGAAGAATTTTGTAACTGTGAAGAGGAAGTTAAATTTAAACCTTTTTGCAGTGGCTTTGAGAAAACGAAGCTGTAACTTCTTTGATTTCGCTCAATTCGTGGCAAACGAGTATATTATTTTAACTTTTCATCACCGATCTTGTCTAATAACGTTTAAAAAATTTGAACTGTAAGATGTGCACATTTTTACGTCATTTAATACTAAGTATTTTTAATTGATGAATTACGAAATATGAACGAAATCAAAATTTTCATTTCTCAAAAATTATTCAACCGATTTTCAACTTCAACCGATGACAATTGGGCTTTTCATAAAATTTTGGCTTTTTTAATGCTCCCTCCCCAAACAACAGCAACATAATTGAATAGTCTTTATACTGAAAACAGCACTTATGTTGACTGATGGAAGTTTTTATGATATTTATAATATAAAATAAAATTACGATTATTAATCATTTTAAAAAAAAGACATATTTTATAGTTTCATTTTTCTATTCAATGCAATAAATATAATATAAAAATAACAGACGATTCTCATTAATTACATAACACAATGTTTTTGAACCTATGCCACACTAACTTTGAAACTAGGGTTAGATTTCAGTATTTAAAATAGGTATACAACGATTATTACATTATATTTTATACATATCTCAAGGAAATGTACGCATTTTTCTAGTTTGCAATGCAAAGTTATCGAATCAAAGTTATCAAAGTTAATGAATACAGAGGCATTTATAAATTAGTGATTCAATTAAAATTGCACTTACATTGTTGCACTTACATTTTTTAATTTGTTTTTTATTTCGATTATTACTATTAAAATAAAATGGATTTCCCCGGCTCACCATAGCCACCGACCTCTCACCCGGTAAGATTACAAAAAACATTTGAAAATAATACTCTAATATAGAATATGTTTAATTTAGCTGCAAATTTACTTAAAATAAATATTCAGATATTTTGATTATTCTATATTAGAATTAACATTTTCATATGTTTTTTTATGAGCGAACGAAAAACTTTATCGTGAAAAAAATAATAGATGTCTTTAAAATGGAAAGGAAAGTACAATGAATGAATCGTTTTTTCTCCAATTAAAAAACGGATTTCCTTTCAGGAATATATTGCCTTGTTCTAAATCAGATTGTCATTTGTTTCAAAACTTACGCAACTCACTTTTCAACATAAAAAATGCGTTCGTAATATTTAAGGCGTATTATTTGATACAGTTTAACATCTTTTCAATAAAATTATTTTGGAATTTTTAATCTACTAACCCAATTTGAAAATCCTGTTAAACTTATTAAACGGTCCGAAGGGCTTGGGTCCTTCGGACCTCCGGAAGTGCAGGGGATGATGTTTTAAGCAGTGGCCATGAAAAGTGGCTAGCCACCTGCTGTGACCAAACTTCTTATTAAATTAATGTTTGCAATCTCATTAAATCTGTTTTTTTTTTTTAAACAACATGTGTAAAAATAAGGTAAAACAATATTAATATAGCAATGCATTCAGCCAGTGTTAAACAATTAAAACATAGGGGAAAATTAAGTAATACCTACTTTCTATGCTTGATTTTCATATCCTGATATGTAAATAACTTTTGTTCAGTTAATTCCTGGAAGACGAAATAAACTTATTTAATTCTTAACAAATAAATAAAAAGATACAGATCATAGAAACATTTAAATACTTTTTTTTTAAAAATTGAATTGTAACTAATTAAAATAATTTTCTGGAAGACAGAAATGATAATAATGCTTTTTCTTCAGAGATATTTGCTTTTTATTGCGTTTAGAAATATATTCGTGAAAGCTTTTTCCTCCAACATATATCAATAATGAAACTTTATTTTAATTTTACAAATTAGTTTCAATTTTAATTCTTCAATTCACAATTGTCTAATGAAAACGCTTTAATTGGATGTCTGCAAGTGACATCATTGAAGATAAATCATAGCATTCGTCGATTCAGAAGCCAATCAGGTTCGACCCACACGCGTGACGTCACTTGCAGATACCCAATTAAATCTGATTTAAATCACATGGTTAGACATAATCACTTCATTTCTTCGCGAGTTCCCAATTATGTAATACGTTATTTGATTTAAATTTTAGCTAATAAGGATATATTTTTTTTCTCCCCAATGCCTGTCTGTGTTAACATCCGTCAATTCAGGCATCTACAGGGCGATTTTGCTGACCTCTCTTCAGGGGCACCATATTAGGTGGGCCAATGTCGCTCCCACAGAAAGGACAGATAGTACAGAGAAGGAAAGAACATTTCAAATTCCGGGATTCAAACCCAGAACCTTTCTGATGCAAGGACAGTTCCCTGTCCCCTACACAGGCCGGTCGGCACTTATAAGGATATAACTCTCAAATAAAAAGAATAATTAAATTCACAAAAATGTAGACATTAATAAAAAAATTTCAGTGATGAAAAAAAAAATTAATAAATTATGTTAATATTTCTATCTTCAATTTATCCAACTTCTTTAAATGCGTGTAAACGTGCAAAACAGCGTAAAGGTAAAATAACTTCTTATAATGAGATTTCCATTTAAAAAAATGCTGTATCAATAAATAATCATGTAATTTCATAATTATCAAACATTTCAGATACTAACAAATTGACACAAGAAAAACATATCCTGAATGAATAGTAAAAAAAGAGCAACTTAGTATTACACTTTTTTTTTACATCGCTGAACTCAGAAAATAACATGCATTTGAATGAGAAAAATAAAACCTGATACTTAAAGGTACAATAAAAAGTTTTAAAAAAAATCGTGAAGTTAGTTTACAGATCCTTTCCTTTAATTTTCACAAAACGCGGAATTAAAAGGAAACGCCATAGGTACTTTCTCAGAATAGAAAAAAATTTAAGAAAAGCATAGAATATAACACATCTTCCTCGAAAACGTAAGTTGTATCTAAACAGCTTTTCCTTTCATAGCTATTAACAGAACTTGGAACACTTTTCCGTAATAAGGATATGATACATATCTCATACAAAACAAAATAATTTAAAAATAAATACTGTTAGCGATGTGCTAATTCAAAAATTAAGAAGAAAAAATAATAGCTCTCAGTGAAGACTTCGTCTGAATGCTGATGAAACAAAAGAAAACAAAAACTTAAAAATGAAAATAAAAAGCTTAATTTTAATGTTGTACAAATGAAATTAATATAATGATCTCAAAATAAGTGCTTAAAAGTGCTTTCTGTAGAAAAACAAAAAAAAATTTGCAAGTTTGTAACTCCAACTTCATCTTAAAATCAATTTCAAAAAATAAATTGTTGCACAATTTCATTTTCGTAAATATATAATCGATTTAAGACTTTGTTATTAATAAAGTAAATAATTCAATAACTGATTAGATAGTTTGTACAGTTTTGATTAACTCTTTCAGAATTAAACAAAGTTATTTAATTAACTGACATTTTTCATTTGTCCAAAAAATATGCTTCATAGAATTGCGTAATATCTTATTTTAGATGTATGTTAAGATAGAAAAATTAGATGGATATGCTAATGAAGGAAGCCTGATAAAGTATTTTAAACCAAATTTCGTCCCTGGTTGGTATAGAGCCCCTGTATCTAAAGTTATGACAAAAGTTACAAAATTGTCTGAAATGAAGGTTGCGAAAGAGAAAGAGGAGAGGTTAGTACATTCGACAAAATCTCTTTGACTTCGTGACGATCTTAGTGAAATGCNCCCCCCCCCCCTCATGTTTAGCTATGAAACACGAAAATTATTACAAAGACTAAATTATTAATAAGCTGATTTGGTTTCGTTTCCGTTTGAAATATTATTTTCTTTTCAGTCCGTTTGTAAAAATTTCGGCTATAGCTAATTTTTTAAAGGAAAAAAATATATTTTGTCAAAAAATTTACTGTTTATTTGGCATATAATAACTTACATAACTTCATAAAAGTACCGAATAGAGCTATCGTAATTTTTTAAATCTAATTATAATGTTAAACAATTATTTAGTGCGTAATAGATAATTTGAACAGATGAGATAAATTTTAAAAGCAAGAAAAATGAATATCTGCTTATAATTTTTTAGATCCTGCTGGATAAAAATACCTTGTCGATGACTCCATGTTAAATCTATGGAGAAAGGGTTTTGCTTCATTTCACAACTTTTCGACATTCCACCAATCAGCGAATATTACCCATATGTCTTAGCTCTCTAACTATTGTAGGAACTCCAGTCTAGGAAATGTGACATCGGTAAAATTGTCGTACGTCATTTATTATTTTTTTTTGCTTATATTATAATTATTTCATTAAATTCATAATTATCGACTTTATCATTATTACCATCGATTTAAACTCCGATAACTAAAATGGTAAAATCAAGAAATAAATTAATCAGTTCGCAAATGTTTAGCAAGTCAAAGAAATATTCTTTTGTTTTGTCTGAAATATTTTACAAATAGTTTTAAAATAAATAAAAATTACTTATGCATAGATTACTAATGCAAAAATTTATTTATTGAAGCATAGAACAAAAAATATATACACTTAGTAGTTTGCAGCTATTATAGTTCTTTAATTAGCTTCTTAACTGCAAAAAATTCAATTTAGACTTACTAAAAGTTTAGCTCCATCAATATGTCGAATTTCAAAAGACGGAATGCATTCATCCAAGTTTACCTAAAACAAAAAACTTAACAATGAATCTATAAAAATTAATAAATAAATGAAACAAAATTTAGAAAATCATTTGAGAGAAGTATCAAGCGAACACACAAAGATGCCTAATTGTTATTTCTACCATTGACTCTTTTTTAGTCTTCTTTGATTGTACTAATACTGAAGCTAAAGGGAGTATTTTTATTTTAAATTATATTATTATACATAGAGATTACGCTGAAAAGTTGCATTTAAAAATAATACATTTTGTAAATATTGGTTATAATTCACTAGATTTCTTTTATTTAACTAGGAGGATAATTGGTTCTCATTCATCATTGTTTATTTCTTCTAAAACGTCAATAATTTCCACAAAAACACAAAACATTTTGGTTTCGAAATATACGATTATTTTAGTTTATGTAAAAACATTTTGTTAGTCATAACGAACTAAGACAATTACCTATATTTGAAGAGTAATCATCAGTATTTAGAAGGGGGGGGGAATAACCAAGGGAATATGGGTTGTGAGATTCAATAAGAAGAAATAAATGAAAAGTAATTTCCCTCGTGAAGAGACTTATAACAATTCAAATTGAGGACGGTTTTTATCGCTATTTATTAAGTTTGTTTTATTTTCAAAAATACTTTGAATATTAAAATGCATAGTTGAAAACATGTTTTTTTTTCTCTCTCTCCCTCTCTCTTTCTCTCTAACAACATTTGATTGACATCTACTTGAGAGAGAGTATTTAAAATAAAGATCTCGAGAGAGAAAAACAAATTTTCCTCAACAAAGGATAAATAGTCAATATTTAAAGCAAAAAAGCTCTTAGAACAAATAGGAATTTTGAAAGAAAAAAAAACTCTCATTAAAATTAAAATACAAAATAGTCAACACACAAAAGCAATTTCAAGTTTCTAACTCTTATAGCTTTGCACAGAAAAACAAAATATAGCATAACTTGAACACCCAAAACAACGATGGTGCTTACGATTTTGTCAATATAGAGAGGTAATTCATATTTTTATATGCTAAGAAAATTTGTTCAACAATAATCAATAATAAACTGTTTGGAAAGCATCATACTGTTACAATATTGCCGCATGTTGATATGTACTAATATATATATATTAATTATTTTTGAACTTGATGTCACGATTGTATATTAATACAATGGTTCAAATTATAAATACTGATTAGGATAATAGGAAACTTGAATGATCTTGTTCATCTAAGTACCAATGTAGCATCCACAATAAAATAATAAATTTTTTGAGAGCTCTCAAGAAATTAATATGGTGTTAATTGAAACAATTAATAAGTAAATTATTATTTAAAAACATATTTGGTATTAAATAATTTAAAAAAGTATTATAATAAAAAATTATTATAAATGAATCATTAGTATTAACTAGTGCTCCTGCTACGGAACTCTAGTATTGACTATTCTACTATCTAAAACTATTTTGGCAAAATCATAATCTGTCTATACTACAGCTAACTCTTCTTAATTTGAACTCAATATAAAAAAAAATTTAAATAAATAAAATCATGATTTTATTCTTTGTGTTTACAGCTAGGTGAAAAAGTATTAAGCAATATCCCATATTCTTTATCTACATCACTTTTCTCTTGCACATCACTAGTCCCAGTTACTTTTCTAAGGTGAAATCCTATTCTCTATTTTAAATTTCGCATTTTGAAATAAATTGTAATGCAGGTTTAAAAATTTATTTTATAATTATTAAATTTATGATTATTCAGAGCATATTACTTTTTAGAAAAAGTTTCAATCTAGCCGTAATAGAAATACAAGGCTAAGAACAGAAAGGTTTGGAAAAACATTGTCTAACTATAACTAAAGTATCAAGTTTACTATAGTTTTATACATGCTGGTACAGCTAACACGTTTCGGAGTTAGAAGCAGAGCTAGCATCTGAAAGCACTTTTCTATTATTTTATAGAAAATAACAAGACAATGTCCCATAAAAGAAGAAAAAACAATTATTGCAACTATACTGGTTGACTTGTCTAGATAGTAAAGGCAGTTGGTGCACAATGCTGATCACATTACTATCCTCAGATAAATACTCTTTACAAAATTGGCTCCCAATGGGCTGTTGTGGGAATGTTTTACTTTTTCTGCTGTTTGGAGGAATGCTGTATGGTATAATAACTATGTTTAGATTGATCACTAATAATAAGTCTGAATTAAATACAGAAAATTAAAGACTCTAAATAAAGCAAAAAAAATTTTAGGCTATTAAGCCATTAAGAGTAAATACCATCCATACTAATTAAAATTTGCTTCATCTTTTTATTTATTGTCTTCCTTTAAACTACTTTTCTTTCATATGTTTCTTTAAAAAAAATTTTACTTTAGATATCAAGAAAATTTTCTGATTGTCACAACACTAGATTCTGAATCAACTAAAAAAGTATGAAAAAAAATTTCACATTATTAAAGAAACTTTAACAGTGTGGGTGATAAGAAAAATCGAGAGAAAGGGAATTATCATTAGTTAAAATAATCGATTATGAATTATTAAAAAGAAACTATTATATTAAAAAGAATCCCCTACTTAGTTAATTGTTGCTAGTTATTTATTTTAGTTTGATATATTCCAGGCATGCACTCGGTTAGTTCCAGACATACATAAGTATAATTAGGTAAACGCCAAAATGAGTCTGGTTCTCTCTAAAATTTTGTTTGATATTCCTAGAGATTTTCATTTACAATTATTTCAGATATAAATAACTAACAGGAAGAAAAAATGATGGGTATGTAAATAATACATTTGTGACTGACTGAGATGGCATTGCCCACCATATAAAAAAAATTCAGTTATGCTAATGTCAAGCAATTGTGCATAAAATCCTATTACAGGATTCCCACTTCTTTTATCAAATCAAAAATAATTAAGAACTTTTAAGGATTTAATTTGAAAAAAATAAGGATCTTATAAGTAGTATAACAATTGCTTATTATATCTCCTAGAAATTATCATTTACAATTATTTCAGAAATAAATAACTAACAGAAAAAAAAATGATGGATGTGTAAATAATATATTTGTGACCGACTGAGATGCCATTGACCACCCTATAAAATTTTATAGTTATGCTAATGTCATGTTATGTAATATTATGCAATTGTGCATAAAATCCTATTACAGGATTCCCACTTTTTTTTATCAAATCAAATATTAAGACTAGGACTGGGCTATAAATCGATATATCGCGACATATCGATTTAACGCCTATATCGGCAAACCGATACAGCAACTTTCATTCCAAGCGATACATCAGATCTGATTTAAGCCGTCGAGTGAAGAAGACGATATAACGATATAGCGATATAGTGATNTATATCGCGATGCAAAACTGACGATATATCACGATATATAATTTCTAATATCGCCCAGTCCTAATTAAGACCCTATAAAATTTTACAGTTATGCTAATGTCATGTTATGTAATATTATGCAATTGTGCATAAAATCCTATTACAGGATTCCCACTTTTTTTATCAAATCAAATATTAAGAACTTCTAAGGATTTAATTTGAAAAAATTAAGGACCTTAAAAGTAGTATAACAATTATTTATCATACTATTCCATTTGTTTGACCTTCCCAGAAGTTATCATTTACAATTATTTCAGATATAACAGAAAAAAAATTATGGATATGTAAGTAATATATTTGTGACTGACAAAGACGCCATTGCCTAGCCTATAAAATTTTTATAGCTACGCTAATGTCAAGCAATTGTGCATAAAATTCTGTAACAATATTCTGACTTTTTTATCAAATCAAAAATTAATAACTTTTAAGGATTGAAAAAAAATTATAACTTTTAAGGATTGAAAAAAAATTATAACTTTTAAGGATTGAAAAAATTAAGGATCTTAAAAGTAGTATAGCAATTGTTTATATACTATTTCATATGTTTTCATACATGTACCATAGTGATAGCACCAATTATTATTTACCTTTAAAAAGAAAATCACTATGTTGCAAGTATTGACATAATTGTATTTATTACAGAATTGTTTACTTTTTAGTAGATTTAGGAATTTTAAAAAATGTTATGGCTTTTAAAAATTTACAATTATTTATTATACATAATATGATACACATTTATTTAATTCTTCATGTTATGGACCAGAGTTTTAAAAAAAATTTCTGTTTTGACTTCAAAATGTGAAAAAGATGAAAAAATGTTCATATTGCTTAAAATGTTCTATCCTCAATGCAGGGTCTCATTCTAGGCAAAAGATAAGATACACAGACTTTTTATTTTAAATGTTTTTATAAGAATAAAAAATGTTCCAATCAACTAGTGACTCTGGTAATTAAAGACTTTCAAAAACCTTAAACTAAAATTAAGTATTTTTAAGGGCCCTTAATTTTCAAAATAAAAATTAAGTAGTTTTTAAGGACAGTGAGAACCCTATGTAAACTATACACTCTTCTATAAAATTAATGCAGACACATTTGCTCAGAAATTTCCTTTACTCATAAAAAAAAGTTATATTTTTTGGTCTCTTGATTGAGATTGGGCTCCTTAAAGTATGATGCGCTATAATGTTGTAGGCTTTTTTATTGTCTAAGTACTAAAACAGTTTTAAGTGCGCCGAGTCTGTATATTCAATATTAATCATGATGTGTAACTTATATTTGCGCAAAATCAAAAACATAATGTTATAATTAACAATTACATGTAAAATGTTGAATTTCATGAGTTTCTTTAAATTTTGAAACAAGCTAAGTGTTAAAAGAATGCAGTGTCCCCCCGAAGTTACTGAGTATTGCCTTAAAATGTCTTCAACCATTCATTTTTTAACAAACAAACAAAAAACACTTAAAAATTCATTATTTATCTTCTAACAGATTTAATAAAATTTAAAATACATTGGCTCTTAATGAATCCTATGCTACAACTCATAAGCAACAGTTAACATAACAATGTAATTATAGAAAAACCATGTACACAAATTATGCTATGTTTGTACTTCGAAAGCCAATGGAAAGTTTCAGAACTTATTTTATATATCTATTAGAAAAAAATAATATAAGCATATTTCAACAGCTTCTAATATCTCTATGTTGGATGATAATTAGCAGAAAATTATTTAAAAAAATACTGAAAGTAGTAACCCCATAACTTGATACATACTTCCAAATTTTATATATTGGTATAGTTATTCAGTTGGTTAAAATCTACTTTTCAATAGATTAAAAAACTTGAAATTTTCATAAGAACAATTAAAAATAATGATACATAATCAATTAAATTATAAATACATAATTAATTGGTATTTTTTATAGATGTCAGTCAATATTAATATGGCAATCAACACATTTAATAAATTATATAGCATGCATTTGAGATGCTTTTAAATCTTACTTTTTTAAGCCATTTTATAACTTTTTCTTCCTTCCAAGAAGCCACAAATGAATGGTGAGGGAGGCTTATTTTCGAAGACATTGTAATATAACAAATCACTTACGTGACATTAAAAATACTGTCACCAAATTCATTAAAGGTGATATCAGGAAACAAGAAAATAAAACAATATCACAAGGAACGAGAAAATATCGTCATGAAAGATGTTTGAAAATTCAATAAGGATGAAAAGATTAAAAAGCTAAAAATTAATGCTGTCAAAACCATAAGTTAAAAAAGTCATGCTTTTCTGTTGATCCTTTGATCAGTTTTGACGGGGAAAATTAAAAACAAATGGGAGTGTCCGATTACGCACACTTCCGCCACATGTACCGATACTTCCGGAAAAACAGACCTGGCAAAACTGGTCGATAAATTGAAATTTTTAACAAATTTAGTAAATATTCAAAAACATATCAAAATATTGTTTTATAACGTTTTTAAAAATTAACATCTTATGTTAAGTAAATATAAGCAAGTGATTTTCAACTGTATAAATATTAATAGCATAATAATAATTTAAAACAGCAATTCGAATGTCCTATTTTATTTTTAAAGATTTAAGAGTAAATTAATAAAGAACATTAAGGCAATAAATTAATTTATTAGAAGTGAAAAAAAATTCGAATCATGGAGATTTTTAAATTTGAATGATCCATTAGTTTCTCCAGGTAACCAAACAACATGGAGTCGCTGAAGAACGAAAATTTATCAACATTAGATGTTCCATGTGTTTCAGAAAGTAAACAGACAGTAATGACTGACGATGAAAGATTAGCCCGTGTAGCTGAAGCTTTAGCAGACTCAACAAATTTAGAACCAAAATCTAATAAAATCCAGATGTCAATAAGTGATGAAGTATTCGTCTCGTCCAGCAAAATAGAACCAGAAATTCCTAAACGTTTGTAATATTTCATCAAACCTATATACTATATTAATCTCTGTATATCGGTGTACCATTATTCTGTTTTTAGTGAGAAATATTAGTTTGCTGTTGAACAATATTTAACGAAATAAATGAGTAACGAAGGATTTTAAGTTTTCCTTATCGTTGTCTATTTCTTAGATATCTTCATAGCCTGTTAAACTCTTGTTATGATAGTGATATGATCCGAATTTTAATACTCATGCAATTTCATCAAAATGGTATGAATAAAATCGGGAATGTGCAACCTGTGACTGTCGAGCTGAAAGTGGCCCCTGAAGACCTAAACAAGGCATTGGAACTGTCCTAATTATTAATAAAAATTTGAATGATAGAAAAGTAACAGAATTTCTTTAACAGCAACCAATTCCAATCATAACCATCACAATTACTAGATACGTAACAAATGATGTTTTTGGAATAATGATAAAAGTTAACTTTTCCCTGAATGAAAATTTTAAATTTCCCCCTTTCCTTCTATATGCTTATAAATTCATTGTAATTTTGGAGGCTACTATTACTTATCTTATAATTAGATACAAATAAAAAACGTTTATTTACGTTTTTTACTCTATTTATTATAATTTCAATAATGTCCCACAATGGACTGATCATACGACACGGTTCCTCGTAAATCACCAAAGTCGAGCAACACTGTCTGGGGAGATTTCCGTATCGTGATCTGTGGCAGCACAAGACTTGGCAAATTCCGGGCAGCAGCCGAGAAACTAAAGAAAACATCACAAAATGGGATCAACTGAAATGGAATAATTCATAGCCATCTATAACTCGTAAACATCTATATGTTTTTGTTTTTTTTAAAAATTTGCAAGTTTAATATCTATTAGGCAGTTGTAGTTGGCGCAACAGATCACAATACGGAAATATCCCCAACGGTTAGTAAGCGTATGAGCAACCACTTTGATCAGCCTGTGAAGGGACCAAGGGTATGCATTATCAGTTCGTTTTTAGAAAATTATAGTTAAATGCTAAACTTCGCAGATCACTCAGTGGCCTACATAGACTTAAATGTTCTCTCCTGTAAATTTTAAAAATCCATCCTATGATAGACTCTCCCCAAGGAAAAATTTATTAAAAACGCTATGATGTTAGAGATATTGGGATCACCATAATCATTACTTTTATTTTAATTTCAGATAATGAAAATGATAACCGTTATGAAAAGGTACTTAATTGTATCCACTAACTATATTGAAATTAAAATAACTAATTATCTTACATTAATTATATTCAAAGTTTAGTTAAGGGTTAATACTATGTATAAAATGAATTGTGTTGTTGTTCATTTACGTCGCACTAGAGCTACACAATGGGCTATTGGCGACGGTCTGGGAAGCGTCCCTGAGGATGATCCAAAGACATGCCATCACAATTTTGATCCTCTGCAGAGGATGAATTGGAAGTAAATAAAGTATATTTTATGAGTTATAAAAAAAAAACATTTTAACTGTAGCTGTTAGTGTTGTTTTTCTAAACTTTGCACCTTCAAAGGTTATATGTCCCCTTCACAACGGAGATTGCAGAGGTGTTGTTTACGCCACTGCAGTCAGGTCGTCAGGCAATTGTTATGGCTTAACTTTGGATCATCCTTAAGGATGTTTCCCAGCCCATCGCCAATTGTGCAGCTCTAGTGTAACGCAAATAAACTGCTACTGTTAATAATAATTCTTATAAAATGTAAATCCATAACTGATAGAATTTTAACCATTTTGAATAAGCTTCTACAATATATTACTATAAAAAGATTCTAATATCTTTTAACTTTTTTTTTTGTTTGTGTTTTAACTGGTAATATAATTGCAATTTGATATTCTGCAAAACATACTGATTGTAAATGTTATCAAACTTAGATGTCAAAATATCAGAGGAAAAGAAGTTTATTGAAAAAAGCTCTCTAACAAATTTGGTTACAAAATCATCTGGTGTAGAAGAAATTAATTCTGGTCCTGAAAAGAAGAAAGAAAAGGAAAAAGCAAGTAAGTTAAGTTTTAAAATAGGAAGTTAATATTTTATTTTAAAAAAATTTTATTGTTGTGTTTTAATTTTTAATGTTAATTTTTCTCTTTTGAACTCGAAATAAACTTAAGGAGTAGTGTTAATGAAAGTGCTTGAAAATGATAATGGCAGTTCCTAATTGAAGCCCCCCATAAATTTTAAAAATGGAAAATAGAAGAATTTTGATGAATAATGCCTACATTTCCTAACTAATAATTGGTTTTGCTATTTTTGAATGCATTCTTGGATAATAAATTAATAAAATTAGTTTTAGGAAAGTAATAAAAGTTTTTTGAAAATTGTTCTTTGCTTTCAATCAGTTGAATTAGTTTTTCTAACTCTTTTAAATAAATGATGAGAACACGATTTCAAGTTGTTGGATCTTAAAATTATATGAATACAAATCTTGGTGTTTGATTTTTAAATTGCATGAATGGAAATGGCTATATGTTATTTAAAAAATGTGTGAATATGAATTCTAATATTTGATTTCTAAACATGTGATTAGAAATCCCATTGTTTTATTTTTAATCTATGAATTTGAATCACAGTGTATAACTTTCAAATTGTGATATTTGATATTTTAAATCTTGTGCACACCCTGATTAATTTTTAAAAAAGTATCTGCAAAATGTAAGAATTTCTGTATGTGCATTTATATTATTTAATTCTGCAAAATAGAAATAAAATATTCAGTACATTCCTAATTTGTGTTTATAAATTTTTTCAGTAACTTTTTTATTCCTTTTTTTTCTTTTTCAGATTCATCAGTTTTTGATTATGTGTTTGGAGAATTGCGAAGAGGTTATCAATTAGAAAACGATGAGCAGCGGTTTACAGAAAGACGGGAAAAATTTTATGTATTTTTAAAAATACCAAAAGAAATTGAAAAGGTATCTTTTTTTTTAAATAACTTATGCTAATTATCTTTTATTTTTAAAAAATTTTATGTGTCTTAACTATGATTAATATTTCAGTTTATATTGTATGGATTCTTCCAATGTATAGATGCTTTTTTGTTCATATTTACTTTTCTGCCTCTTCGATCGCTGTTATCAGTTTGGTTTATTTTCTCTAGAACTTTGAAGTCCATAATAAGGTATTAAGATTATCTACTATATCAAATTTTGAAATAATCTTTAAAAAGTTTCTTTTTTTTTTATCTGTAAGCAAGTATTGTATACTTGTTTAAGGATAAATAGTTATGCGATCTTGATCATAAAATTTTATGTGTTTTGTTCATATTAACTGACAATTAAACTTTAAATTAATAATACTTTTAAATGTTTGGTTTTATTCTCTTGAATTTCAAAGTGATATTGTGACCCAAATATGAGAGGTCTGGAATACATGAAGTATTAACTAAAGAAAAAGATAAACATTTTAAACAGTTAAACTAATAAAGATAATTGTCAAACAGCTCTGTTAATAGTTCTGTTATAGATTTGATAAATTTCATTTTATTGTTACAATGGACCTTTCTCATTGCATATTATATTAAATTGTAATTATTAGTTCATACCCCAAAATCATAGGTTTGATGCATGTGCTTCACCTGAGTCTTAATATGAAACTTCTGTGTGGGGGTAGCATTTTAACTAGATAATAGTTTCATAGAATAAAAAATGTAAAAAATTATGTCATAATTTGTGCTAATTTTTGTGTTAAGTACACAATCCATTGTATTTAAAACCTTTTATTATTCCCAAGCTTTAGTGTTAAGTAATAAAAATGTCTATCTCTATTTTTTCTCTTTCAGCTTCCTTTTTGGGACTCATTACCGATATCAAAGTTTGCAACCAGCTGAAATTTGTGATCTGTTGAAGGTGATCATCTTAGGTTGTGTGAGCTTTGCCATGATGTATGTTGATACATCAATGTTGTATCATATTGTGAAAAGTCAATCTGTGATCAAATTATACATTATGTTTAATATGTTGGAGGTAAGCTTTATTATGAAAATTTTTCATTCTTAACTTTGTTTTTAAATTATAATTATACAATATAGCACCTAGTTTTAAATATGCTTGTTGGAGTAGACAAAAATTTCGTAAATAATGTGATGTGGCTATATCAGGAACATGAAAATTTCCACTAAAATTTAAATGCTTATTAATTTAATTATATTTTGTTAAATGCCTAAATATAATCTGAAACTTAAATTTAATTTATTTAGTAAAGAAAAGAAAACTTACATGGGCACATGATTTTTCCGCTAATTTCTAGGTGGTTAATTCATGGACTTCTACGAATAAAAAAATCAGGTTCCTACAAAAGTTAATTGTAATCAATAAAAGATAGTATAGCACCAGTTATGAGTGTGGATTTTGTTACACTTTCATTCCGATTTATAACAGAAGAATTATTGTATAAGTGTACTTTTATTTACCTCTTTTTTTTATTTGGCTATGATAAATTCGAATAAATCAAATAAAGTTCCGATAATTTTATTATGATATTACAACTTTTGAATTTTGAGTTGCGCCTTTAATTATTTACTTTTTGACATGATGATTTCAATGTTTTTGATAGTTCTTGCTGATGGTTTCCACATGGTTTTTGAAATTCTGATGTTTTTACAATAATGTTAATAGCTGCAACACACAAACTCAAATTGCTCATTTCAGTAATCACTTTTTTCTTAATGGGATTCTAAATGGGACAGAATGCAAAAAGAGAGAGAAGAAAAAAAAATTTATGTGAGAATATTGCTCATAATGTTAATATATATTTATATATGATAAGGAAAAAATATTTTTATGTATGAAACATTGTGTCTTTCTCGTTTTAAATTAGATGTTTATTTTTTATGTATAAAATAGTCAGCTATTTAATATTTAGTTGAACAAAAATAATCTTTTATGTATAAATTGAGAAAAATTGTTTTATTTTAAAACAAAACTATGTAACCATAAAGGTTCTAAAAATTTACAGAATTTCTTGTTCCGGCCATCATGTGTCTGCTTACATTATTTAAATGGGGGGGGGGATCTGAGGTGATTTTATGTGTGCCACTGCTTCAAATTACATAGAAATTATCGACTAACATTAGGTGAAAAGTGACTCCAATCGTCAGTATTTCAGGGAAATAGAATTGGAGAATACTCAAAATACCAAGATTTTCACACATGATTGATTTAGAAAAGGAGAAGTATCCAAGATGAAAATACACTTAAAGCAGGAAATCGTTATCAATCAGTGGGTGAAGTTAAATTTAAGTTCTACTGTATTTTTAATTTGAATAAACGTAATTATTTGTTTTAATTTGTGGTAGAAATCAATTTTTGCATTTGTATGAAGGTTAGTATTGAGGTTAGGAATTAATTTATTTAAAAAAGGTTTTAAAAAATTAAATCTTTTTTTGAAAAAGAAATCTTGGGTTTTTCTTTCAACAATTTTCTTTGTATGCTAAAATATAAATTTGCTTGCTAAAATATAAATTGCATCATTTATGTATTGTAATATAAGTGTTTTATTTTATAACCGGCGTTGAACAGCCAACCCATTTCTGAGCTTACAACTATCAATGTTCAATTCCATAGCCTTCTAATTTTGAACCTAACCCAGAAGACATGAATTCCTGGATCAAGCATTGGGAATAACTAGTCTTTGTGGAAGGCATTTTAATGGAATTCACCCACATTTGCATTGCAGGGAGAGAAAAATCATGCAAACCTCCCATGGTAAGCCCGACAGCAAGGGAATTCTGACCCATGGTCCGTGTACCACTGGGGACATTTTAGATGAGCATTGTGGTCGGTGCAAGCCAGGTGCAGAATTCATACCAACCAGCCATCGCTGGGATTTGAACCTGGATCACCTCATTGGAAGGGGAGAGCTCTATCCCCTGAGACACCAGGGCTCATGATTTGTTTTAAATAAACTAGATAAAACAGCATTTTATTCCAGTTTGAAAAAGTAGCAAAATATTATTGTTGATATAAATTCCATATTAGGTTCACAGCCCATTCAACACATTTGTTGTTAAAATTTATTTTTACCCTTTTTTTCTGAAAAAAAATGGGTTTCAAATTCAGATATTTTTCTAAAGTGCTATTCTTTAAACTTGTTATTAGGTAGCAGATAAGTTATTTTCTTCCTTTGGTCAAGATATTTTGGATGCTTTATACTGGACTGCAACAGAACCAAGAGGAAGAAAAAGAGAGCATATAGGTCTTTTGCCACATTTATGTTTGAGTCTTATTTATGTCTGTATCCTTTTTGTTTATGCTTTTTCTTTGATTATTATTATTATTTTATAAAGAAATGCTTAGGTTTTTCATAAGAAAATTTAAAATTTTGTCCTTTTATTGTCTGTTAATGTTTAATTATAATTCAAAGGAATCATAAAACTATGTTGCATTATAAAAGGAATTATACTGAGGACATTATCATAAAAAGATTTAAATTTGACAAAAAAATGCTATTGGATAGTTATTTAGAAATTACTTAATTTGCTTTAAATGTAATCTATTCTCTCTTTATATTTATGTTTTTATTCAAGGCAGTTTAAAATACTCTGTATCCCTTAAATTTTTGACAGGGGTGCATTAACTTTGCCTACATTATATATCAAAGTTTAAAAAAAATAGAATTTTTCTTGCAATGCGATTAAATTTGAAAGTGACATATATGGGTTGTTTTCATAAAATGCAGTTCAATTTTTAAGTTGTTGGTCTAAAAATAATTTTTTCTTCCCCATAGGGTGTTAGCTATTTCACATGATTTTTCCTTTTTAGTAAACACTTTCAAGTTAAAAAAAAATAAAATTATTAGCCCTTTTTTTTTTAGAAAAAATAGTATTTTAAAGATAAATAGTATAAGTATATAAAGATAATAGTAGTCTATAGAATAATTTATTAATAAAATATTAAAATTATTTTGATAATTATCTAATTAAAGATCTTTTATGTATTTAAATTCTTATTCTAAAAACAAGTATGCAGAATAAAACCTTCAGAAAAAATTCCTTATTAAAATCTCAAATATTTATTGAGTTCTTGGTTTATTAAGAATTAAGGTACATGTGTCAAAGAAAATAGATATTTTTCAAATATGTTGACAAACTTATCATTTTTTAAAACAACTCATTATATTTTACAAATTTTTACTTCCTGTTGCACTAAATTATAATTTTTTTATTTTTTTACTCATTGTAAAAAACTTTATTTACCAAGTTTTATCAAATTAATTTCAAGACTGCTTGCTCAATATTACAATGTATTCAATAAGGAATTTTCTTAACTTGTGAATAAGTTATTCATTCAATTATTGTCCTAATACAAGCTACAACTTTAAACGTTGCCATCAACTCACAAAACAAAGCTCTTTTAACTATCATGTTATCAAATAATGTAAGTATTTTATTAGATGCCTGTTTCTTTACTCAAGTGTTGATTATTTACTTTATTTGAAAAACAAAAAGCAGTTGAATTTATTTATTGTTATTTATATTTCAGTTTGTTGAGCTGAAAAGCATGGTTTTCAAAAAGTTTGAGAAAAACAATCTTTTCCAAATGTCTTGTAGTGATGTTAGAGAGAGATTTCATTATTTAGTTTTGTTATTTATTGTCATTATACAAACTATGAAAGAGTATAATTGGAATTATGGTAAGTTTCGGTCTATTCTTTGGTGAGAAACGATATGTTTTGTATTAATAATTAAGTCTTGCATCTTATGTTATGTAAATATGAATTGATATTGAGAACATTAAGTGAAGGAGCAAAATTGTATACTTTAATAGTATTCATATTGAATAAACCACTCTCAAATGCTTTATATTAGATAAATATACTTGCCTTGTGACTTCTCTCTTTTTTTTTTCTTGTGGAATATTTAATTGTTACTTTAAGTGCAAAATTAAATTATACTTCTAATGCAATATAGCTGATTTTATGATTAGTGTTTCTATTTAGCTACATTTCATTCAATTAAGCAGTAGAGGTGTTAAAGTAGCAAGTTAAGTAGTAGAGTAGACAAATTTAATTTTTACACCCCTTCGTAATATTATGTCTAACTAAAGAGCCCCTTTTTTTCTTTCTTTTTTTTAATAATTTTTAATTATTGACTAAGTAGAAACTGAATTCTCAAGTAAGTTTTTAGGTTTAGATAAAATAAGATGCTTTTTAATAAAACAAGTAATTAAGGTAATGATACTTAGGTAGAGGGGAAAGGTAGGAAAAACATGTTTAAGAAATTTGAATGCATATTAAAATGATTTTGTAAAAAATTTGAATTATAATTCTAAAAATATATTATTAGTTATTCAAAATTCAAAGAAAGTGCTCTGTGATACCTTGTAGACCAAAAAACCAATTTATATACATTTTCTAGACTATTGATTAAAGAATATTCTTCCCCTCTTATTAATGAAATATATTAAAATAATAGTTAGTATGTTTCCATTAACAAAATAGAGTTTTAAATTAATATAAAGTATGAGATGAAAAATATGCATTATATTCTGAAATTCGTTAATAGTTAAGTAAAATGAATTTGATGCCCCTTTAAATTTGCACTCAGAAATAAATGTTCCCTCTTGCCCAGATCTAGCTAAGTCACACTGTCTTGAATTCTTTTTAAATAACCTGTTTTTACTGCACAAGATAGACAGTTTAAAGCTTGAAAAGGTTTAAAATGTTGTATTTATTAAATACTAATTAGGCAAAGCATACTTTTTAAAATAATCCTAGTGAAATTATTTTCATTAGGCTGTGGCGCTATCAATAACTATGAAGCGAATTTCTACATTCATTTAATATAAATTTATGATATTTAAAGGGCTAAACTACAAATATATTTAAAATCTTAAACATTACTTTGAAATATGTAAAATAAATTTATAAATATAATCTAAAATTCTTTGTGCAATCTTTATTCGGCATGTTTAAAGAAGTGTTCAAACATTACATGTGCTTTTTATGCTAAGCATTAGATTAATGATGAGGCTAGAAGAAATTTATTTTAAATTCGTTAACTAGATATTTAGTTTTTATGTTTAATTGATAAATTAATAGTTTTTAATTGAACAAATATACAATGAGAGCTTAGAAACAATACAAAAAATATTATAGTCAGGGATTGAAATTAATTGTCCTCCTTTGATATAGGACCTCTAAAATTTAACTCAGACCACCATAAAATAATTAAAAATAATCATCATTAGTCTTCTAAACAAGCAACTGTTATAAAAGAATGATAGGCTGTTTTTGATCTGTGTTTTTATCCAAAAACACAGATGCACAGATGGCATGCTTCGACTAAATTTTCTACCCCTGATTAAAGTAATAAAACAGATTATTTTTGAAACCTTTACAGCAGAAAACAAAATGTGACTACATTAATTAAAAACAGATTTTGTTTATTTAAGTAATTAAAAAATCTGACTGTTCCACTTAACATTAAAATTTTTCATTTCAGTTTTTTTTTTATTATTATTATTATAACTAAGAATTCAAAGTTGTTTGATTAGTTAATCTGCTAATTGGGCATTATAAAAAATTTTCTTGCGTGAACATGATTTCAAAATAAACGCTTTTCTTTTACAGACCAATTTATGGTTCTTTTACCTTATTGTTTTGGTGTTGTTATTGCTGAAATGTTTGTTGATTGGACAAAGCATGCCTTTATCACCAGGTTTAATGAAATTACATTTGAAGTTAGTTATTTTTTTAATCTTATTTATTCTTCTTTGTATAAATATTTTTTGTTTCAACTATTTCCTCTTTCTTTTTCTTATGTACCTTTCTTTTTGCAGGTTTATCGTGATTATACTGTTAGCCTGGCTTACGATTTAGCTAGCTGCAAGTTAAAAAATGTAAGTTTTTTCTTTTTCATTTTTAATCTTTTAAGTTTATAAAAATATTTAAAATTTGTTTAGTACATTTAGTGTTCTTTTCTATAATTTATTGTTATTATTATATAGATAAAAATACCTTCAGCTTTCTTTAAAAGCATCCTTAACTTGAAACTCAAAAAATTTGAATAGATATGAATTTAAGAAGAAGAAAAAATATTCATTATAAATGAATCCAACTATGAAACTTTAAAAATTTAATATAGTAAACATAAATCAAAAGTGTCTTAATATTTCTTAAAATTTTGTATTAAATAATATTTTTGCCCTGCTTTATTATTAAAAATTAATCTTAAAGCAAAGCTTTTCTTAATCCAAATTTTGAATAATTTGAAATAAGACAATAATAACATGATCAAAATTATTGAATTAATCCAAATCCAAATTATTGAAAAATAAGTATTGTATTCTATCAAAAATAATACAACATATTGATTTGCATTCAATTGATTTCTAATTCATGGTTGTTTAATAAATTATTTTAATTTTCTAAAATCAAGGTAGAGTAAAAGTGAATTTTAGATGGCATAACTGAAACCCTTCCTTATATTTTAGTATTTCAGAATATAACGCAATAGTGAATGATGTCTGTAATTGATTTCTAATTCGCAATTGTTTAATAAATTGTTTTAATTCTCTAAAATCAAGGTAGAGTAAAAGTGAATTTTGGATGGCATAACTGAAACCCTTCCTTATATTTTAGTATTTCAGAATATAACACAATAGTGAATGATGTCTGTAATTTTGATCGTTGAACGTTTTATCATTTTCATATTTGGTCGAAACAAATTGTTCTAATTTGTTTAGTATGTTGTGTATTAATAATTGTACCCCCTACCTATGCTGTATATTGCTATGCAACAATGTGCTCACTGTATCATAAAGAGTCATGTTTAATGTTGTACAAAACTTTTTTCTTGCTGCATTAAACTTGAAACTGTTTTCCTTTTATAGGCATTTGCTGATCACTCTGATTTAATTTCTCGAAGAATGGGATTTATACCACTACCTCTTGGTGCATTAGTCTTACGGGTTGTAATTGGATCTATACCAATTGTTAGCATTTGGGGATTTTTCAATTCTTGCCTTGTATTTTTATGGTCAGTATTTTTTTGACATTATTTGAATTATCAATACAGGAAAACTTATGTTGCAGAAACGTGTTTAGCAAATTTAGAAAAATGTTCTTTTTTTTTTTTTAATTTCATTTGATTTGATGTCTTTTGTTGTTAGATTAAATAATTATTCTTTTTTTTTTGTTGCATAGTGTAGTTAATTTAATTTTTTTTAACCTATAAAAATATTAAACACTCCATTTATATATGTATATATTTATCAACTTTTATAAGTGTTAATCATCAGGCATGAGATTCAACCAAATTTTGGCAGAATTTCTGGCTTCTTAAACTTTAGAAGAAAATAAAAAAAGAAAATGCTATGTTAAAAATCTATTTTTTCTCAATATTTATGCATTATTTTGTTGTTTTACTTTATTATTTCATTCTCTTTATTCATCATTTATATATAATCCTTAACAGTTTTCAGAAACTGTGAATGTTAGTAAAAAGAAAGCTTTAAATAAGTATGTAAATAATTTAATGTTTTCTATTTTAGGTAAAATAGCCAAGTTTGAATTTTTATTGTTTGTAAAGTATTGTATATTTTTTCTTTATTTGAAGAAAAACCTAGAAAATGCAGGGGTTTCAAAATTAATGTAAAAAGAAAAAAAAAAACTCTAGAAGTACTCATGAAAAATTAAAAGCTCTGCTAAAAACCTTGAAAAGTTGACATTTTGGAACTTTTTTTTTTATAGAAATTTTCATTAATTAATTATTGTTTAGTTAAACCTCTTTTAAAAAATTTTATTTTCATTTGAAGTTATTTTCGTTGATGCAGCAATTATAAGTCTATAAAAAAAGCTTGTATTGATACTTAGTAAAAATTTATTTACCTCAATGTTTGGGTATTATTTTAAGTTGCAATTATTATTTTCATGAAGATTTTGATTTATACTTTGAATAAATTTAAAGGATTTTATTTTTTTCAGAGTTTTTAGTGATAAATGGAATTTTGTTTCAAATTTTTTTAAACTTGTTAAATTATTTAAACTCTAGAGTTTCATTTATAGATATATTAATTTATGGATAAATTTGTATTTAAAATAAAAAAATGTTTTATTTAAAATAAAAAAAATGTTTAAATTAAACTTATTTTTTTACAGCTTAATAAGTGCAAAAATAGCCATTAGTATTACTTTATTAGGAAAAGCGTGTGATGAAATTGAAATGCATCGAAATGCACAAAAAGAAAAACTTCCTCAACCTCGACAATGTAACAGTTTGCCATCTAGTCGCCACCACAGGTACTAACTACACCAATTTATTAGAAATTTAATCTTTTACTGTTCAACATAAACTTTATCTGCATAATTTTTTATTAACAATGTCATGTTTGTAAGATTTATTTTGATATTGATTCAAAATTTTATCTGATTTTAGATTTCATTCTGTGTAACCCAGTATGTTTATTATTTCTAAAGTTAACTTGTGTTTCTTGGAATAAATTATTTTCTATTTTTCACTCAATTAATGTCATTAATGTTATGAAATTTAAGTTTATTATCACTTTACTTTTTTTGTGTGCGCATATACAAATGTTTCCTAATTTTTTTAGTTTCTATTAATAGTTTTTTTTATTGAGAATATATATGTTTTTTCTTCCATTCTATTTCATAATTATGTATCAAATATTTATTAATATACAATGTTCTTATGAAATATTATAAATAGAAATTTGTTTATTATTTCCATTTTTGTATTAATCAATTGAAATAATGCTTTGATTGATTTATTAATTCCAATTGATCCAAGATCAATTGAAGAAGATTAACCCATGAGATTGGGTGATTTGTACTGGTTAAGATAATCATAAAATCTCTTGAAAAAGGAATAGAGTGGGAAAATTTTTGAATTCAAATGTACAATATTACAAATATATTTTGTATAACGGAAAAATTATTTATGTAGCATTCATACGTTTAGTTTTTCTTGCTACTTTAAGTTTTATCCACAATTGGAATGGCACAATGATTTAGCACATTTTATATGTTAACACATGTTAATAAATAATAATTAAACTTATAAACAGAACTGAATTTTCAAAAGATATATAAGACCTTACTTTATTTGCATGCACAGTTTTGTGCTTGTTGCTCCACAATGAGCATTTTTGTACAAAATTTTTTATCAATATTACAATCATGCTCCAATTCATTCTATATTCCAATTCAATCTAAAATATAAAAAAATTCCAATTTTTTTTTCTACGAAAAGTGTTATGACCTGGTTCCACAAATTTGCTTTAAATTTTTGTTGCAGCAATAATTAGATGGTTTTAGATTTTTATCACACTGTGTTAGAAGAAAAAATTTATAAATAGTATTCTATTTTTCGTATATTAGTAAGTTATTTATTTGTTATTAGCATATTAGTAAAGTAAAATTTTCAAACTAGATGTAAAAAGCTTTATTTAATTGCTCTGACACCATTAAAAGTAGCTTTTCCAGACTGACACTGTTGCCAAAGCGTGACCCACCAGGGCCAGGCATGTCTTCCCTTTCCTCTAAAATTTTAAATGATTTTACTCTTCTGAAATGTTTTTTTTTTTTTGAAAATTACAAAAAAAGTAAATAAAACCACATGATTTTTGTTAGTTAATGACATAAAAATGTCAATTTTTGTGACATTTAATGTAAGTATGTAACTCCAGTTTTTTTAGGGGTACTAATTGCACATCTAAGATTAATTTACAATGTAAAAATAATGATTTGATATCTCCACAAAAGTTTAAATAATCGTTAATGGCAGCGTTTTGGAGTAGTTAATAAGGGAACTGGTAAATTATACCTATTATTTTAAATAATTGACAATTCTTAGCTGCCAACTTTATTGAACTGACTATTGGATTTTGCCAGTTTCTCCTGGTCTACTAGTTAAATGCCTAAATTGAGTAAGTTTCCTAAAAAATTCCCCATTGAAACAGCATTTTTACACAATTAATTGCTTACTTTAATATTTAAATAAATATTACTAATATATAATGATGTTAGCCTCAATTACAGTAATCAGTTTAAAGCTTTTCTTCTTATTTTGTATATTTTTATTCAGAACTCCCTTTTTATATTAATTAAAAAAAGTCTCTTTAATTATCATTAATAAAATTATTGTTTATTACTGTTCAAAATTATGAGTTAGCATAATAAAAATCATTTCAAGTTCATTTCATAGCAGTTATAAATGTAAAATACAGACTGTTTATTTCATAAAGTTTTTGTATTTTGATCCCTAAAATTGCCTATATGTGAAATACTTAGTATATTCTGCAACAGCTATCATGAAATTAATATCATCTTATATAGTCTACTGGATTTTTTCCTATTGATGATTTGCAGCTGTGATATTTATTCTTTGAGAGCTTTATAGGACTTTAATTGCAACTTGGTCTGCACATCTACACTATTTATCAAAAATATTCCAAATTTAATCTTAGCCTATATCTATCCTATATTACTTTCACAGTCATTGACTAAATGACTGTAAATGACAGTGTACCAAATGACTGTTAATGACAATGACTGTCCTATATTATTTGCACTGACCATTGACCATTTTTTGATAATTGATTGCTACAATATTATCAAATGTCAAGTTTTCGTCATTTGGCTAATGATGATTGACTGTGAAATGATAAATTTTTGCCGTATAGATGAATATGTATTAATGTTTACAGCTACATACTTGGGTGTATATTGCTATCTAATTTATTGTCTTTCATTTCTATGATAATATGGAGTTTACTCTGCAAGAGGCTACTGTATTTAACTTAGTGTTATCAATATTACTGAAAGTCCTTACCACCTTTGATTACCAAGTCTAAGTATAGCTGTGTTCTGTTATCCTGTTATCTAAGAATTACTCAAAAATGCCAAAGGAGAATTAAAAACGCCACAGTAAATTACACTTTATAATTTGTTTCATAACTGTCAATTAATATGTGTCCACTTTCTTACAGCACTGAAGACTTGACAAAGATCTTGTCCCAAACAAAAAGTATGCCACAAAGTCAATGTGCTAGTGCCTCATCTAGTATTGCTGACATTACAGCTAGAGCTGAAATATTGCAAGAAAATCTGGAACCAAATATGTTATTTTCTAATAGTACTGTAAGTTTAAATAGTTTAGGAATGAATGATAGTATGTTTGATGCTGAGCAGTTTTCCGAAAATAAAACGGGAACCAGCACACCAAAATGGAAGGCAACTGCGACATTTGGAGATGTTTTAAGGACTAATAATGAAGTGGAACCTTTAAAAAGAAGAATATCTTTGCAAGAGAAAGTGGAATTTTCTGAGGAATCCAAGTCTTGACAGAAAGTTCTTAAATGTTTCTGTAAATGTATGTGAATGAATTATAATTCTTATTTCCAAAATTTAGTTTGTTTTCAAATATATTGGTGATAATGCAAAGTAAAATGAAATATCACCTAAAGATAATTAGCTTTTATTGAATTTTTTTTAATCATTAAATATTCATTAAAATTTTTGTTTGAGCATTCTTTATAAAATGCTCAATATGTGGATTGTTAACTGAATATAATAGTGATTAGTAATTTTGTTATCATATAACTATATTATATGTTCTAACATTTGTTATTTGATTTTTTCTGTGATATGTAATATTTGTATTTATTTTATATCATATTTGTCTGTATATTCAAATACTCGTAAGTATTTTTAAAAAAATTTAATTTCACTTCTTATTCAAACAGATTTTTATTGTTATAAAACTATTTTGCAATGATGTGAAAAGTTCTTTCCAATGGCTGCCAATTTGAAAAACAAAATTCAAAGACAAACCTTCCGCTTATTATTATTTAGTTTATATTCTTGACGAAAATGTAAGTGCAGTTTTAAAAGTTCTGAAATACCATTCAGATTTAATGACTTATTAAAATTATGTATTTTTACAAAAAACAAATATCAGATTAATTTGTGTCATCATTTTATTCAATAAAATAATTGTTTTATGTATTTAATGTATGCAATTGAAATATTAAATTTTACTTCAAATCTTTACCTTTAGGGATTTTAATTATTAATTTCAGTATTAGTCATTATTGACTTAAGATTGTGAAATAAAAATTCTCCATAATACATTATAGCTAAATGACTGCAATTTATAAACATTAATAATTTCTACCTATGCATCAAACTGAATTACTTATACTGATTTCTTAAGGTTTATCAAGCTTCCTAATTTCATTAAATTTTGGTTTCCCATTTACTGTCAACTTATGCCTACAGTATACTTCATTAAAAGAGTAAGTCCTTTGTTATTGACTTTGGAGTTTACATAAATAATTTAAATCGTTATTTATTGAGTGAAAAAGTTTTAATAACTGCAGTGATAAAAATAAATTGTACAGCTATAAATGAAAATTATTGATTGATTTTTAAATTAAATAACTTTTAATTTTAATTTCTTTTTTTGTATGCTTGTTTAAATTTCACATTTCTGTTAAATTATAAATTTATTTTACTTTTTTTCCCAAGCAACACATAACACATTACAATTTTACAAAAAGTGTCTACTGGATTTAGTTAATATATTATTTCTGAAAGCAGAGCGTTCAGTTAGGATACCAAAAATCCTATGGTAATATATTAGAAACTTCATTATTATAAGAGCCTGATTATCTGATACCCACTCATACATTATTTCAATTATCTGACATATTCAACTTTTGTAAGTTCACCGATACATGTTTCATTATTATTGCAGTACTTTTGTCTAGGGCTCTTAATCGAAGGTGTTTAAAGGTTACAGTGAATAGCTTTTATTTGGAACTTGTTATCATTAAAAACAAATCAAGTGTTGTAAAATTTTGGAAGAGTCACATGATAAAAGATGCAATTTTCAATGTAGCTAATGATTGGAGTATGTAATAAAAAAAGTTTTGCCAAAAACTTTTATCAAAGTGAAAAAAAGGGGACTGTTGTTGAGGAAACTAGATATGATATGTCAGATTTATTTCATTCATTTCTCACTACTTGTTTTTAGTAATTTTACTCACTCAAAGTTTAATATTTCTTACATTTAAAAAATCAACTCAACTTGAAAAAATCATCAAATTATCCAATAACTTCAATTTTCCAACAAACTCCTGGTTCTAAAGTTCTTGGATAATTGGGATTCTACTGTTGTATTACTATGATTCTACTGTTACAAATTACAATTGAACCTTGTTTTTAAATAGATCTGTAGAAACTGATGTCTAAATAAATTTTCCTTTTTGTGTATATTTTTCTAAGTAAAAATGTATGTAGAAATAGCAGATTTAACATTGCCATAAAACTAAAGCACAATTAAATTTTGCATTTTTAAAGTATTGAAGCAGCATGCATTAAGGAATTAATTGTAGTTATTTATTTTACAAATTAGTAAAAAGTGTTTTCAACATAAAATTCAAAAATATCAGTTGTTATGAATATTTTGTCTAGTTTTTGCATTTCTAAAAAAATAGTTTATTATAAGGCACTTTTTTGCAAAATAATAATAATCTTATAGGTATGTTTTAAATTTTGTATCTGTATTTAGCTTATTAATACAGTGGTTTGCTTGATTTCATCTGGTTGTGTAACATTTTGTACTCACATTTTGTTATGAAAGTTTAACAACTGATTCTAATTTATTTTCCTAGTCATGTATTTTAACTTAGGTTAAAAACAATCTAATTACAAATGTATAATCAAGATTTTTCTTATAGAAGTTAAATTCTTAATTACTGTGGAAATCAAATTAATTATTTAAAGTTGTTATAACAAAAAAAATTGCAAAACAAATATATAAATTTGTTGTATCTTACTTATTGGTACATTACATAGACAACTCAAATTCTTTAAATAGAATAGACTTGTTAAAATCATTCAGTACCTGGGCCTCCTAAATTTTAAAGGCTCCTATCATATATATTTTTTTTTCCAGTTATGTTTAACTCATAATCGAGTTAACTCTATTGAAAGATATAAAATATTTAGATTATAGTACCTGTTTTAGTTTTATCAAACAATTTGAAGTTTAAGATTTTCATTGAGATTATTTTATGCTTTACTTTTATTAAAAAAGTTTATTATATTTCTATTTACAAACTGTTATTCACTTTAATTATATTTAAAATCTACATCTTATTTATAATCAATATTATTTTTTAAATTTATATTTTTTTTTATAAATGAGTTATGACAGTACATAATTTGTAATTATGATTACCATAATTGTATATAAAAATGTATATAGCTAAAAAATATGCTTGAAATATTTTTTATGTCTAAAGCCTAAATAAAACATTATTTTTCCCTTGAACTATTGAAAATTTTCATTGCTTAACAAAGGAAATTTTAGTGTTGAAACACAGTTTCATAACAAAAGCTTATTCTTTATTGAAAAATGTTTCTATTTAAATTTTATCTTGTAAATTTAGCATATTAAGTTAAACTTACATACTTGAGTTTCATTTGTAGAATTTCGAGATCAAGTCATTGCATTGATATATTTGCTCCAGAAAATCATTATTTTATTCGCTTTTAATTGAACAAAAAAATCTTGATTTTAAAATTTAAAGCAGCTCTCCCCTATTTTTCTTTCTCTAAAGATCTTGTTTAAACTTTAAAACTCTTATTGATCTTACTTTAAAAATCTTATTAAGCTTTGGAGAAAAAAAATTATAAAAACCTGTAACATTTTGTATTATTGCTCTAAAAATTTGAGTTCAAAAGCTTGTATAGTTTTTATACTGGATTTGTCATATCTTTTTATTACAATATGTTGTAACTCCAATGTTGAGCTCTTAAAATACCATATCTTATAAATATTTCTAAGGGTGAGTAAAATAGGCTTCTTAAGTTTTTTCTATTTAATAGTTTAATGACAAATAGATGTTCAAAAGGAAATATTTATTTTATTCTTAGTTATTCTGTAATAATTGATTTTGAAATACACTGCTTATTTTATGACCTGCATCTGAATATGTGCACAGCCACAAGCTGACCTATTTTACCCTATAGGATGGGGCAAAATGGTACACAAACACAGTTAACACACACAAATTATAGCCACCTTTCATTCACAGCAATCTACCATTCTCTTGCAAATATATATTGCTACAATACGAGCCTTTATTATTGACTTAAAATATTGTTGTAAGTCAGTGTAACTGCTACAAATGTGGTTGCCATGTTCTGCTGCTTCATTTAATTCCATGCCCTCAATAGCTAATTATCATCAATTGTCGTCAAATGCATAACTTTTAGCTGGTTCATTTCATAATTTTTGCATTTCTGTCACTTATAAATTAGAATATGATCCCCAAGATAAAAACAAAATTTAATAAGACTCCATTTTTCCTTACCTCAAGACCTACTGTTTTGCTTAAATAATAAATCATGCAATTATTGATAAAATATCCTTTTTATAGCTATTTGTGACTTTAGTATTTCCACTTAACACAAAACAAATAAATTATACAAACATTGCACTTAATCAAGGTAATAAAAAAAAAGTAATAAATCTTACGAACAAACGTGTCTGTGACTCTTCCATCTGGAAATGAGCACCAGACACAATCTGCGCAACTTAGAACAATAGCCTACACATAATAGCACTCTATAACCAGAATTATTAAAAACTCCATTTTACTTTCCTGAATGATACAGGTGATCTTCTGGATTTAAAATTTCAATTGTAACAATGCTGATTCCTGGACAAAACTGTGTCACAAAGAGCAAGCCCAACTGTTTTTCTCTATGTATTCACTTCAATGTCTGCTCCCTTAATAGACTATTAAGTTGCAATTCTTAATACAGGGTGAGTAGCGTTTTTAAAAAGTGCTTAAAGGTGCTTATTTTCGTTTTTTAAAAGCCCTTAAAGGTGCTTTTTTCAATGGGTGTTTTTAAAAAGTGCTTAATTTTCCCTTTTCCAAAATGAGATTTTTTCTTTGCCATGTTTATTTTCTCCACGAATTATGCAAAAATACATTGTCCTATTCAGCGTTTTCACAATTAATTCAACTCCAGTCTATTTCAGCGTACCGTTGGTTCTTAGTGTATGAAAACACCATTCGTTTTACATGTTTTATGAAATACTTGCAGGTCTGCATTTGAGTATACTGAGCTCGATTCAGTGGGAAGGATTTTTGTCTCTCATGTGCAACTCGGCTGCATTTTGCAAGAAATTCTGAATTTCACATTTTATTTTCCGCCTTCTGGAATTGAACCGAAAAATCTCTAATTTTTGCTGATAACGGGAACCAACTAAACATTGTCAAAAAAAAAAAATTTCTCTTATAGCAATAGAAAATTTTGTTCTCTTGTTAATTTCATTGTTGGTGAAGCGCCATCGCCTTCATCACTGGCGAGCGAATAAAACCGGATAAAAAGATCAATTGTCAAAAGCTTGCCAACCCTGTTTAATTATGAATTTTTTTTAAAGTGCTTGAAAAATTTGACTACGCACCCGTAATACTTCCAGTGAAAATTTTAAATTAAAACGATTTTATATACCAGTATTGCTTTTTATTTCACATGGCATGATCCTGCAAAAATTAATTTTAAAAAAAATTCTTTTTATGAGTAATTTTTCAGCTTTAGAGATTCTAGAGTCTTTAAGGAGGCTAAAGATGATGGAAAGTTATAATTTTAAAATTTTAACAGTTTAATCACTTTAAGATAGTTCAAACTTTTATAAATTTATTTTTAGGACAGTTGGATTGTTGATATCTGTGACTAATTTAATGTGATGAATATCTGAGTCACTGTACTAGTGTAATGTCATAAGATATGTGACATCCATACAAAATCGAAAGTTTTACTGTGGATTTTTAAGATAATTGATATCTGATATGAATAATTGATATCTGAAGAAGAAAAAAAAAAGACTCAATATGAATGTTTGTATTAAATGGAGAAGTGATAAGTTTTAAAGATATAGTTTTTGCAACAAAATTTTTAATACGTTTAATTCAAACATTATTTTAATCATCAAAACTTTATAAAATTTTTTATTAATGAACATGTAATCATATATATACATATCTTAGCATATATATAAATTACTATGAAAGAGCTCTATAAATAATGCTCTTAGAGTTTCAAAATTCTCAAATATGTTTTTTATGATATTGAAATTATAATGTGATATTTCAAATAAAAATGGATTTGTTTTATGTGTTTCATTTATTAAAAAATTATAAAGGAGATGTATTGTTTTATTTATTTTAATGTGTAGCATAAAAGCACTTTAAAATCATTGTTTTTCATTTGAAAATTGTCATTTTATTGTTTTTGGTCTTTGTATATAAACCATACTGCTTCTTACAAGTTATGAAAAGCACATCTTTTTCTCCACGCACTCCAGTCTTTGACCAGGCAACGCGCTGCTTCTCATCCAGTTACTCCTGGTCTATAATGCATCTTTGCCATCTATGCTTCCTTACTGCATCTTTGCCATGTTAGTCTCAGTCTCTCTCTTTTCCTCTTTCCGTCAAACGCCTATGAGCTTGCAACATTTGCAGATTGCTTCTATCTATTCTTAGTATATAGCCTCTTAACACTGTTAAAAAACTTTTCTACTATCTAGAAACTTTTTATTCTTGAAATTGTTATTTTCGAGAACTATTCTGAAAAATTTCACTGTCAAAATCGTTTTTCTTTTTAAAAGACCTTAATTCAGTTCTTGGAAATAATATGCCAAACTAGAAATGTAAAAATTAAAAGATTAAAGCTTTGTGATTTACAGCAATTTCAAAAATATATATATATTTTTTTTAAGAAACCTTTGCTCAAAGTGGCATTTCTTGGGTATGACGAATGCCGTAGGCGCATTATTTCAAAAAAGAGAAAAATCGATCAACATCAATGATTTTTTTTTTTACTTAAAAATTTTATTAAATATTTTATGTATATGTATTAAGTATATGGGCTCGAAAAAAAGACATCAAGGTCTTTTGAGGGACTCTTTTTTTTTTTTGTAACTGGGGAGTGCGAAGTATGAAAGGGAACTGCTTATCGTGAAAGCAAAGCATGTAACTAGCGTTAAACAATTTTATCCTCCCACTGTTTTTCATAACTTCGTTTGCAAACTCTTAGACCACCGTAGTTAGGGATAATAGATAGGCCTAAGTTTCCCGCGTTTTTGCATAATTTGAAAAGAGCCGATAATCTCCTACGGCTTAAGGCAACATTTAAAAAAAGGGGGAGGAATAAGAAAAAAACATTCCACATACAAACTCTTTTTAAACGACCTGCCTGTTCTGTGTGATAAAAATTTATACACGTTTCTGCATCATTCACGAAAATTTCCTAAACAATTCACATTTAATTTTCATTTTAGTTATTACTGTTTTTACTAACTTTTTGATACATTTCAATAAAAATATTTTTTATTTTAGAAAATTTCCTAAATAATTCGCATTTAATTTTTATCAAAATCCTTTTACAAAAAGTCTTTTAACGACATATTTAATTTGAAAGGAATTTAAAATTTTCTAAAATGTAGCTTGTCATTGCTTCACAATAAGTCAAAGCTGTTGCAGAAAGAATTTAAAGTATCGCTGATACAAAAAAGACAAATTGTAAGCTCATTATTCATTATAGAAAATTACTGAGAATTTAATTTTTTTCCCTCTTTTTAGTGTAATATGTATTTCATTTTTTCTACTAAAATTAAAAATAAAGCACCAACTATACGTAAAACTGTTTGAGGAAAACAAAAGAAAAAAATTTTCAGGTATAAACGGTCACAAAATAAACAGTTTAATAATGTTCATTCAAGGGTTATTTACTTATAAGAGTTATAAATTTTAAAGTTCATAATCTTGTAAGCAAACAAGACATTATTTATAAGACTTTATTGAAACTGTAACTCAAGAGTCAAACTATAATATTGCATAAGGAGAAAAAAAAAACACTAAAATAGCCACTAAAAGTCATTGTTATAGATAAAAATAAAATAACAATTTCATTTACAAAAGTATAGAATGTGTACTATGCAGTATTAAGAATGTATATTTTAGAATTATGCCACAATTCAAAGGTTTATATAGCCTGAACTATGAAGCTCTTGAGTAGCAAATTTATAGATATAAATCAATGCCTTTTCCAATACATAACGTATTTATTTAACATCATATACTTTTTTATAATAAGAACAGAAAACAAATCCTAAAAATAATATTTATTAATTTCGTTTATTTAAAATACTTTAATTTCGTATTCATTTCAATTTAAAATAATTTTCTTAGAAAAAATTGTGAAAATGTCCAAATTTTTTTTCGAAAAGTTCTCAAAGAATGTTTTTACGTGAGATTTGTTTTTACCGAAACATAAAATCTGCACTGTATCTATTAAAGAAGCAACAGAGTGGACAATTAGTGAATTTTTTTTAAAAAGAGCGAATCTCTTAAAACTTGTTTCATGTTAAAATATGTGTAAATTATCTTTTATATTGTTCTATTAACATAAATTTTTTTGTTCTATTATTAAAAATTACAAAATGACCTATCCGTTTTAATCATACAAAAATTTATAAAACTTCTCCTATGAAAAGAAATGTTCTATAGTGGACAGGATTGTAAAATATGAAAATTTTCCTAATTTCAATATTTATTGTATTTTACTTCTCAAGAATATAACGGAAAAGGTGTATGTTTATTTTTAATTACAGTTTTGAGCTTAAAGAATCGTTTGCACTAATTGACCAATGTAATTGGGTCAACCTCACATCTATTCCCCACAAAAGACTTATATCGGAAATATAGTTTAAAAAAAATGTTTCCCGTGTGTTATGTTCTTAAGAAAATGCTATCCCTAAAAACATGTTAGTGCCAGGTAAAAATGTTTTTCCTTTTCTTGTGAAAGATGAGTGGGGAAAAGAATGTTACCGGGCACTACCATATTTTCACTCGTTCCTGCCATTAACTCTAACGCTAACTAGACCTTGGATGTACAGTGCGTTAAAAAAAAAAAAAAAAAAAGACCTCCCGGGATAACTTTTGATGTGTTGATCGGATCTTCCCGTTCTGGGACTCAATCGTAATGGTTCAAAGGAAGTGTCCTCAAATTTGCTAATTGATTAGTGTAGACGATATTTGTAGTATCAGTTGTAGTACCGTAAACCGGGGCGAGTCTACCCATTTTTTCAGTTTGTCAACTTTCAAGTTGCCCAACTTTTGTAAATATTAAAGAAAAAAGGCTTTTAATAGGTGTTTCAGAATCGCTATTTATCCCTCTTTAAAGCTGTGAAATCGATTTTAGAAAATATTAACAGTTACGCTGTTACCGTATATTTTTATAGAACTACTGGCAAATCTCTCGTATGGGGCGAGTCTACCCATTCTACTAAAATGAATGTTAACATTGTAAATAATCAAATTTTTCTATTAAATTGTTATTTTAGTTACTATATAGGATATTTATGAAGTAAAATTCATAACTTTATTATATATTCCATTTTTTTATTCATAAAATAACACAAATTGAGTATTTGATCGATTATCACATTTTGATCACAGTTTTGTTTTTATAATCATTAACATTATAAAATAACATTTTTTTCTGATTATTGTTGATAAAAATAAATTAAAATTAATATAAATTTACAATTAAATAATTAATAAATAATAATAATTAAAGATTATTAACAAAATCGAAATTCAAACATTGGGAATCATGAAAAATCCTTTTCCCATTCTTTTGGGAGGTAATAATAATTTATAAATAATAATTTATTTAACTTGCATTAAATAAAAAAAGTTAATTTTGTAATATAAAAATTGAAAAAATAGGTAAAATAAACATATTTTATATTTACATTTATATTTAACCTATAAATTTTCTTATTAATGATAAATTTATCAATGCAGAATTAAAATAATATACTCAAATTCATTTAAAATGACTTAATTTTAATATAAACAAAGTTCTAAATTATATTATTATGCTTTATTAAAACTAAATACGAATGGGTAGACTCGCCCCGCGAATTCTGGCTTTTTGTTTACAACAGCAAAACTTACATTTTTTTTTTTTTTTTCATATAAAATTAATGTAATCTTAGTCTTAGATAAGTTTATCACTTAACCAAAGTGAAAATAGTAATAATAATAATATACTTACGGAGCACCAACTAAAAGTTTGCTGATTTTCAATACAAATCTCTCAAAAGACGTTTGAACAGGTCGGTTAAAAAGACACCAAATAAATAAAAACGGATCAAACTACTACAGCGCCATCTTCCTTAGAGTCTGAACTAAGTCCTCCGTCGGTAAAAAAAATTTTATTTGCAATTTAAAATAGTGAAAATTAAATAAAACTAAAATGGGTAGACTCGCCCCTGGATGGGTAGACTCGCCCCGGTTTACGGTAGTTCATTTACGTCGCTCTAAATCTGCACAATGGGCTATTAGCGACGGTCTGAGAAAAATCCCTGAGGATGATCCGAAGACATGCCATCACAATTTTTATCCTCTGCAGAGGGGATGGCACCCCCGCTTCAATAGCCCGACGACGTGCACGCGAAGTCGAGCACTTTGCGGTAGAACAGTTTAACGAGGACCAATACCGCACACCCTCGGTCCCTACGCAGACTCTGATCCACGTGGTTATCCACCCGCACACTGACAGCAGCCAGAGACGCTTGACTTCGGTGATCTGCTGGGTCTTAACGATCAGTCCACTGCGGGACCAGAGAATATTTTAAGTTACGAAATCCGATACAAAAACGTACTCTCTCTGAATAAAGGCACCTTTTTTTTCCCAACACATTCGGATTTTTGGCCCATAAAATGTATGAAGTAGCCGCAATATGAGAGAGAGACGACATCCTTTGAAGAAAAATAATTTTTAACAAATATAGTGCGTCATTTCTACCTATTCTTCAAGATTTTTTATTTATTTTTTTGTATTTCATAATATTTGAAGTCTTTCTCTTTAAAAAAATTTTTCGATTAAATTGTATTACGAAATTTTTAAAATGGCGAGAAAAATCCTTCGTGATAAAATTGAAATTGATTACAAACACCGTTTAAAAACCATAAAAAGTAAAATAAAAGTAATATTTATGTCGCTGTAATCTACAGAAAAAAAATTATTCTAACTTGGAATCTACATAAATAACTAGATTAAAAATAGGAAATTTCTGCATTTATTTTCGGGATAAGGATTCTACGGAACAGAACTAAACTTTACATTTTATTATAATTTTTTTTTTTTTTTTTTTTTTTTTTTTTTTTTTTTTTTTTTTTTTTTTTTGGTATTACTTTAAATTCCTTATTTTACATTTTTGACCAAAAAAATGTTTTATGTCATTTCAAAAATATCTAAATCTTTTTAAATTTGTCTGAAAAAAATTTTTTTTTTGTTTTCTTTTGTGGTAAATCTGTTACTAAAATGACAACTTTTCGTCGATATTTCAACAAAAAAAAATTATTCTTAATTAATTTAAAAAAATTTAAAAAAATTCATTATGTCCCATGTTTGTATATAAATCTTGAATATAATCACTTGTCTTGAATATAAATCACGAACATGGGTTAGAAAGAGTTTGAATATAAACGGTGGGAGAGGGAGTAATAAAAAAAATGAATTCTTGCATAAGCTCGATTTATTCTGTTTGAGTTTATTTAAAGATTCATTAATAAATATTAATCTCAAAAATAAATTTTCTCCATATTTAAATGCTCTTTAAAAAATGTTGCACGCGTCCTAAATTTTATAAATAACTAATCTACATAAAAGCTTGTATTTCAATTAGTTGGCGTTATGAAATTCCTAACAAAGCTTGTTCTTTTAAATTTATGCGTGACGATTGCAAATTTTACTGTAAAATTATACGATCATCATATTCCCAAGTTTCCAGTAACGAAGAATTTTGTAAATGAATCATTTTCTCAAATTATATAGTCGTTTTAATATATCTAGTCATTTTTATAGTTGAATAGTCATTTTTGATCAATAAAACTGTATAAAATGTCTCTCCCTTAAGTTATTTTATTTTCTTAATTGTGGCCGTAACTTGACACGGAATTAAAATAAAATTCGGTTAGATCACCAAAAATGTTGGTTTACATTATTAAATGTAAGAAGGGCAAAATACATAATATTATTTTCAACGATTTGATATTTTTTTTTTTCAATTAAAAATATTAGAAAAATTAAGCTCTTGAACAAAATGGCAGTCATGACGTAAATATTAAAATTAACTTTAAAATACATTTTTTTAAATTTTCCAGTCATTTCTGTAATTAGCTGCCATTTGAGGTGTTCTCAATTACGTTAATACATAATATTAAAAAATTGTTCAATCAAACAAGAATTGTAATTGTCTTGTTTGCTGTCCAAATCTGTTTATAACATTTTCAATGAATTCTGAGTCATCTTTGATTCTTTTCTTATGCACACTGAGCATGCTCAAACTTGGCAGATATCTAAGCTATATTTTTAAATTTCATTTAATAAAATNTTGAGAACATGCCCACATTTGTCCAAAAGGGCTCAAAGAATGTCTTTACGTGCAATTTGTTTTTACCAAAACATGATATTTTCACTGTCCTTATTAAAGAAGCAACAGAGCAGACACTTTGTGAATTTTTTGAAAAGAGTGAATCTCTTAAAACTGGTTTCATGTTGAAATAGGCGCGTCAAATTTTCTGAACATGCCCACATTTGTCCAAAAGGGCTCAAAGAATGTCTTTACGTGCAATTTGTTTTTACCAAAACATGATATTTTCACTGTCCTTATTAAAGAAGCAACAGAGCAGACACTTTGTGAATTTTTTGAAAAGAGTGAATCTCTTAAAACTGGTTTCATGTTGAAATAGGCGCGTCAAATTTTCTGAACATGCCCACATTTGTCCAAAAGGGCTCAAAGAATGTCTTTACGTGCAATTTGTTTTTACCAAAACATGATATTTTCACTGTCCTTATTAAAGAAGCAACAGAGCAGACACTTTGTGAATTTTTTGAAAAGAGTGAATCTCTTAAAACTGGTTTCATGTTGAAATAGGCGCGTCAAATTTTCTGAACATGCCCACATTTGTCCAAAAGGGCTCAAAGAATGTCTTTACGTGCAATTTGTTTTTACCAAAACATGATATTTTCACTGTCCTTATTAAAGAAGCAACAGAGCAGACACTTTGTGAATTTTTTGAAAAGAGTGAATCTCTTAAAACTGGTTTCATGTTGAAATAGGCGCGTCAAATTTTCTGAACATGCCCACATTTGTCCAAAAGGGCTCAAAGAATGTCTTTACGTGCAATTTGTTTTTACCAAAACATGATATTTTCACTGTCCTTATTAAAGAAGCAACAGAGCAGACACTTTGTGAATTTTTTGAAAAGAGTGAATCTCTTAAAACTGGTTTCATGTTGAAATAGGCGCGTCAAATTTTCTGAACATGCCCACATTTGTCCAAAAGGGCTCAAAGAATGTCTTTACGTGCAATTTGTTTTTACCAAAACATGATATTTTCACTGTCCTTATTAAAGAAGCAACAGAGCAGACACTTTGTGAATTTTTTGAAAAGAGTGAATCTCTTAAAACTGGTTTCATGTTGAAATAGGCGCGTCAAATTTTCTGAACATGCCCACATTTGTCCAAAAGGGCTCAAAGAATGTCTTTACGTGCAATTTGTTTTTACCAAAACATGATATTTTCACTGTCCTTATTAAAGAAGCAACAGAGCAGACACTTTGTGAATTTTTTGAAAAGAGTGAATCTCTTAAAACTGGTTTCATGTTGAAATAGGCGCGTCAAATTTTCTGAACATGCCCACATTTGTCCAAAAGGGCTCAAAGAATGTCTTTACGTGCAATTTGTTTTTACCAAAACATGATATTTTCACTGTCCTTATTAAAGAAGCAACAGAGCAGACACTTTGTGAATTTTTTGAAAAGAGTGAATCTCTTAAAACTGGTTTCATGTTGAAATAGGTGCGTCAAATTTTCTGAACATGCCCACATTTGTCCAAAAGTGCTCAAAGAATGTCATTACGTGAGATTTTTTTTTACTAAACATGATATTTTAACTGTCCTTATTAAAGAAGCAATAGAGCATACACTTTGTGAATTCTTTTATATTTTTCAAAAGAGCGATTCTCTTAAAACTTGCTTCGTGTTAAAATATGTCCGTCAAATTTTCTTTTAAATTGTCCTATTAACATAAATATTCTATTCTGAATAGCTCTATTATTAAAAATTACAAAATGCCCTAACCGTTTTAATCATACAAAATTTTATAAAACTTCTCCTTTGAAAAAAAATTTTCTATAATGGACAGGATCGTAAAATATGAAAATATTCCTAATTTCAATGTTCATTGTATTTTACGTCTCAAGAATATAATGGAAAAGGTGTATGTTGGTAATTACAGTTTTGAGTTTAAAGAATTGTTTACACTAATTGACCAATGTAATGGGATCAACCCTACATCTATACCCCACGAAAGGCTTATATCGGAAATATAGTTAAAAAATGTTTCCTGCGTGTTATGTTCCTAAAAAAATGCTGTTTCTAAAAAAATGCTTGTGCCGAGAAAAATGTTTTTCGTTTTCTCGTGAAAGATGAGTGGGGAAAAGAATGTTACCGGGCACGACCATATTTCCACTCATCCCAGCCATTAACTCTAACACTAACTAGACCTTGGATGTACAGTGCGCCAAAAAAAAAAAAAGGACCATCCTGGATAACTTTTGATCGGAATTGTCCTCACATTTGATAATTGATTAGTGCAGACGATATTTGTAGTAGTTCATTTATGTCGCACTAGGGCTGCATAATCGGCTATTGGCGACGGTCTGGGAAACATCCCGGATGATGATCCGAAGACATGCCATCACTATTTTGATCCTCAGCAAAGGGGATGGCACCCCTGCTTCGGTAGCCCAACGACCTGCACGCGAAGTCGAGCACTTTACGGTAGCACAGTTTAACGAGGACCAATACCGCACATCCTCGGTCCCTACGCTAACTGATCCAAGTGGTCACCCACCCGCACACTGACAGCAACCAGTGATGCTTGACTTCGGTGATCTGCTGGGAACCGTATCTAAAGATCCGTTCACTGCGGGACCAGAGAATATTTTAAGTTACGAAATCAGATACGAAAAAGTACTCTCTCTCTGAATAAACGACCCTTTTTTTCCCAACACATTCGGATTTTTGACCCATGAAATGTAAGAAGTAGCCGCAATATGGTCCTCTAGTTTAATCAAAGAAGAAGGAAAAAAAAAAAAAAAAAAACGAGAGAGAGAGACGACGCCCTTTGAAGAAAAATAATTTTTAAGAAATATAGTGCTTCATTTCTATCTGTCTTCGTTTCCTCAAAACTTTTTTTCTTTCTTTTTTTTTTTTTTGTAATTCATAATATTTGATATCCCCCTCTTTCTTTTTTAATTTTTTTTTCTATTAAATTGTATTACGAAGAACTTATTTACGAAATTTTTGTAATGACGAGAAAAATCCTTCATGATAAAATTGAAATTGATTAAAAACACCGTTTAAAAACCATAAAAAGTAAAATAACAGTAACATTTATGTCACTGTAATCTACAAAAAAAAAACTTATTCCAACTTGGAATCTACATAAATAACTGGATTACAAATAGGAAATTTCCGCATTCGTTTTCGGGATAAGGATTCTACGGGACAAAACTAAGCAACACATTTTATTATAATTTTTTTTTTCTATTACTTTAAATTCTTTACTTTACATTTTTGACCAAAAAATTTTTAATGTCAGGTTTCAAAAATATCTAAATATTTTTAAATTTGTCAGAAAAAAAAATTTTGTTTGTTTGTTTTGTATTAAATCTGTTACTGTAATGACAACTTTTCATCGATATTTCAAAAAAAAAAAAATATATATATATATATTATTCTTAATTAATTTAAAAATTAAAAAAAAAATTCATTATGCCCCTTGTTTGTATATAATTCTTGAATATAATCATTTGTCTTGAATATAAATCACGAATATGGGTTAGAAAGAGTTTGAATATAAACGGTGGGAGAGGGATTAATAAAAAAAATGAATTCTTGCATAAGCACGATTTATTCTGTTTGAGTATATTTAAAGATTCATTGATAAATATTAATCTCAAAAATAAGTTTTCGCCGTATTTAAATGCCCTTTAAAAACGACGCATGCGTTGCATGCGTCCTAAATTTTATAAATGACTAATCTACATAAAAGCTTGTATTTCAATTAGTTGGCGTTATGAAATTCCTGACAAAGCTTGTTCTCTTAAATTTATGCGTGACGATTGCAAATTTTACTGTAAAATTATACGATCATCATATTCCCAAGTTTCCAGTGACGAAGAATTTTGTAAGTGAATCATTTTCTCAAATGATGTAGTCATTTTAATATATTTAGTCATTTTTATAGTCGAATAGTCATTTTTGATCAGCAAAACTGTATAAAATGTCTCTACCCTATGTTATTTTATTTTCTTAATTGTGGTCGCAACTTGACACGGAATTAAAATACCATTCGGTTAGAGATCACCAAAAATGTTGGTTTATATTATTAAATGTATATAAGAAGGGCGAAATATATAATATTATTTTCAATGATTTGATATTTTTTTTTTCAATTAAAAACATTAGAAAAATTAAGCTCTTGAACAAAATGGTAGTCATAACGTAAATATTAAAATTAGCTTTAAAATGCATTTTAAAATTTTCCAGTCATTTCTGTAATTAGCTGCCATTTGAGTTGTTCTCAATTACGTTACTGTCCTATAGTAGATTAGTTAGACTTTAAAATATTGTTTTCAAAATTGTTATTGAAAAAAAAAACTTTAACAATATATGTATGCCTAATTTCTAGTTTTAACAGCGATAAATACCAACAAAATACCCACTGTATAGTATATCACTATATAGTTTTCTATGTTAAAACTAGTTTGTTTAAGGGGTCTTTTTTCGCCAAGTTTTGGGAACGTGGCCCTGAAAATATTAATCGTAAATTCTCATTTCCTGGATTGCTTACTGTTGCATTTTATAGAAAATTTTAACAGTTTTGATGTTTTTGAATTATCGTAAAAATGAAAATAGCGGTTGGAAACAAACTTCAACACAATACTTTAAAACAGCCAATCCGAAGTGATAAAGTCAATAGCAGATTAAATCAATTAGCAGATACTATGGCACCTTAGTCTCCAGACAGTGAAAATACGATTTAGTCTCAAAGCGTCGTCAGTGGTCGTCAGCCTTACCAGTAAAAAAAAAAAAAAAAAGAAAGAAAAAAAACGCTTTTACTAACGAATTTTTTTCTGAAAGGGAGACAGGTTCTTTTCAACAATTTCATTATACTATGCAGAGAAGGTAATATATTCGTTCAACCGTTCATCAAACCGACATGACAGTAACTCTGATAATCGCATAGTTTACAGTAAAGGTCAAGAACACTGTCTCGTACTTTTAAGAATAGATTATTGTATACTTTGACTCTTTCCAGCCATTTGTCATACATTAACCTTTAGAAAAGTTTTATCTCCTATCGGGATCAACTAAAAAGGATACATTATATTTTATTGTGTTGTTTCGTTTTATGGCGTTTGTAGGATTATAAAAGTCAATAAGTCTGGCAAAATGTACGGTTTTTAATTTTTTCAAGTTAGTACTGTTTTTTTCAATAATTTTTTTTATTTCTCTCTGTTTTTAATTGTAATTATAAACACTCATAAATTACTAATTTACACAGAAATAAAACAGGTGATGCTAATTAAGATGACATCGTAATAGTTGAAAAGACAGCCGTCAAAACTGTGAACTCTGGGTATTTTTATAAATGTTTGTATATTTCGCCATATTAATTTAAGAAATTTTAAAAAATATTTTACCTCGCAATTAAAAATTCAATTTAAGCAAATATATTTCCATTCAAAAAGAATTTTTTTTATTATTATTATTTAATTTAATGATGATAGAAAAATTGTTGAATTGTAAGTAGAAATTTCTACATTATTTTAAAACTATGAACTCTTAATTTACAAAATTAGAAATTTGCTCGAAATTGTTTGAATAGCTCTCGAGCAAATAAACTTTAAAAAATATGACTAATTTAAAGTCAAAATTTAAATTTTGTTTTGATACTATTCCTCAACTTTTTGAATTTCAACGTTATAAATTTTAAAAAAATGTGCTGCAATCCCAATGCATGACAGCATATTTTATCCATTCCATTTAAGAAAATATATTCTAAAAATCAGTATTTTATTTATTTTTTATTGAAGTTATACTTCTTATGCGACATCCAACAAGGTTGCGTTAAACGTTTAACGCTACATTTTTATTGGCCGGGAAATCACGTGGTAGGATCCAGTTTTCCCTCATTCATTTCCATATTGTTTTGGTTCTCACTAGCATAAAAATAATAAAAGTCATAAAAGTATTGTTTTTCTATAAATATTTTTTTAGTTTGTTTTGATACACATATAATTTAATAGGGTAGTATTTTTTATTTTCAAATTTAGTGGATAACAATTGTAAAAAATGAGTGAAAACAATCCCACGGACAATGCGACGGATTTAAGGTTATGTCAAGGTACGTCTCTTGTGAATATCAATTGATTGTTAGGTTTTCTCTTCTGAAATTACATTATGACGCATTCACATACATTATTAATACAAATACATTTTCCAGGGCGAGACGATGAGGCAACCACAAGCACTTCCACTGGTTCAAGAGGTTCGCGAGGGGAAAATGCACAATATTACCGTGATTACAGAGCACGGAAGCGAGTGGAGCAGGAAAAAGAGTCGTTGAATAGAACTAGTGATTCTTCTACGACTGCTGATTCTTCTACAATTAACGTCGCAGGTTGCGAAGTTTAACTTCTTCCGCGCGGAGGGACTCCACGCACTATTTTTTTAATTTATTTTTTCTTTTTGCAGTAGGTTGTTGAATAATTTCCGATTTTAGGATTTTGTCTACTTGATTGCTATATTCATAGTCTGAGTATCATCTTAATATGGAGGAGGAACCTTTGTCGAAAATGAAATTTTAAAAAAAAGTATAGACCTTAGGGACAGCATAATAACATTTAAGTAAGGAAAAGCGATGATTAGGTACAAAGTAATCAAATTGGTTTTCGTATTTTTCAATTCTGCCTTCTGCGCTAGTGATTCTAAAGATTCGAATCGATTATTAGATTTCAATAACTTTTTTTTCTCTTAAGGCTTTATTTCCGATCCGTAATTGATACTGGAATCTATATTTCTTTTCCAAAGCTGGGCTATACTTTTTTTTAATTAAATTTTGGAGAAGAATTTTAAAAATATCTGTGAATGATTTAATTAATGGGCGGCCATTAATAAATACTGACTGTTAGATAAATTACGAAATCGGATGCAAAAAATACTTCATCAAATTACGCATAACTATTTTTCCACGGATTCCGATAGTTGACACTCACTTTGAAGAGAGGGGAAATGAAAAATGTTGTACCAATCGCTAATATTTTGGTCAAAATACTGGCTTTTTGATATACTATATATATATACAATTTGAAGTTATAAATTTAGTATGCTTATGAAAATTGATCCAACATGGAGAGAATTACTCTGAGCTCCGTAGGAGGTCGAAGTTTCTTGTTAATTTATGTTTTTTTTTCTTTTTTTTCTTTTTTTTTAACCATTAAATGCCTTAATTTTTGATCACAAAGGTTGTTCACTTTTGATTCTACATAACCAAAAAAAGTCCCCTACACCCGAAAAAAAAAGAAAATTATAAATTTACAAAAGCAGTATGGTTGAAATGCACGCTAATAATAAATAAAAATGTGAAACACCCTTTTAACGCTACATTATCCAATTTGAACAAAACAGGTTCTAAACTCACGATCCTACATAATTTACTCATTGACTTTGTTAAGCATCCCAAAAGGAAGTTCTTTTTATAGGAATGTCGTAATACATTCTGTTACTCTTCAATATTGGATGAAAGATGCTCAGCAAGCAGTTCTGAAACTTTCTTAAGCTCAGTTAATCGTCTTTCTAGTATACAAAGCCCTGTTCGTGGCTAAAAATATTTTTAGTGTTTTCATGATCACGTTGTAGAATTTAGAAAAATGAATAATAATGCATTTTCAGAGTATTAGTTTTTCTATTGTTTGAGACTTTTGTCATAGCTGTGCAGGAATGCTAATGATGCCATGTCAAAGGGGACGGTAGAGAGGGTATTTAAATTTCTAATTTATTGATTCACTAATTGATGACTTTAAATTTTGTAATGATTCCCGCTTTTTTCGTTATATTTATACCTGCATGCGTTATACTCATTTATTATGTGTAGTAATAAGAAATACTTGATGCTAATCAATGCTACATAAAGTGACTTATTTGCTCTGATTAGTAAATAAATAAAAGTAATAAATTATTGTGGGGGAAAAATTAGTTTCGGTTAAAATTAATTAGCTCGTAGTTTAAAGTTTTAGTACATTTTATTTTAATTTGTCGTATTTCATATAAAATGGTTTTTGTATGCTTGAAAAAAGCTTTCTTCGTCCCATATGTATCATATGACCGTAAAAAAAAATAAGATTTTCAATTTTTTTGAACAATACAAGCACCAAACTTCTTTTGTGCTCGTATTTAAAAAATTGTTCATTTTTAAAAAAATAAGTTTCTTTAAAAAGTCGTTTTAATTTTTTTTTCTTTTTCCAATGTGAAAAAATTATACTTGATTAAGTTAAAAAGCTTAAGAGTTTTACCCTTTTTTGTTGCTGGTATTTATGTATTTTTAAATAAATCATGCTTTTCATTGACGTTTCGCATGAATCGACTATATATTGGAAATGATTATGTGGCGATGGTTATATTGTAATTCTCCAATTAGTACTAATGTGAAATACGTAATACGGGGCTATATGCTTGCATTTTATTACTTTCTAAAACTGTAAGTAAAAAAAAGAAAAGAAAAAAAAAAGAAGAAAGATATCAAGCGAAAATAAAAATACCCTATTTTATTAAAACTTTTTTAAATAAATAGTTTTACATTTATATTCCACTTTTACTATTATAGTTATTTTATTTATATTCTACTATTTACAACGTCATTTATACATTTATTTTTATTTGACGCAAATACATAAATGTTTCAAATCATGCACAAAACTCTGAAAGACACACTAACAAATTAATAAAACTTAAATCATTCTATTTTTCCTCGTTTTTCGTGCGTTCTTCCTTGTGTCTTTATGCTATTAGCTTGAGAAAAACACATTTATTAGTAATTCCTCCCATCGAAATAAAGATTAGATAACTCTATTCAGTATCATTTGGCAACAAGCTATTGGTCGAGGCCAACTTAATTACCACAGTCAAGAGATTTTCTCCGAAATTTATCACTCTCGAAGGGCCGTAAGAAATCTATTTCCACAGTATCTATCCTAAAACTACACAGAGACAGTATTCATGTAACTTTAATCTGTTCTAAATATACTAACATGGGTATCTTTGCACCTATATTAGCATATTTGCTGTCTTTTAAAACTACACCTATTACCATAACATCTGCAGTACCTATTACTAAATTTTTATGTTTCTCTCAAACGAAGTACTACCATTTCTCAGTTAATTTTGCTTTTTAGTACACAACTTTTAAAAAAAAAAATTCGTTTAGTACCTAGTACCAAAATTAATTAAGCATCATTGGCGTTAATTATAGTATGGCGATCTCTTACGTTTCTCTTAAGCAAATTAATGCCATCACCACGTTGATTTTCATTTCTTTTCAGTTATTTAATTTCGAATACTGTTTCTTTTAAATTATTTAGTTTTATAGAAACGCATTTTAATTTAAAATCATATCTAAATGAAATTTTTAAAAAAAAACTTGGCTACAGATAACTTCAGGAATACTAACTTGGTGACGTAGTCCACGAATGCTACCTCGTTAATTATTCATTGAATTTATCTGACATAGCAAATAAAAGATTAATAGAGATTAAAGTACGTCCAATAATTTTTTTTATCAAATGGAGCTATAATTAAGCTAGCAAATATCACTGATGTTATCATTAAAACATTTGAAAAATTGAATCTTCTGTAGTTAAATTTAGAACAATGACTAACGCTTAACCAATCAGAAAATTCTATTTCGTTTTTCCCTCATCCCGCTCGAGCTGTTCGTTGTCGAATGTTCTAACGTCAACAGTTATCTAGTTACCTTCCTCGTGTTTCGAACTATGAAAAATTTCATTGCTTTCGGTCAGTCTATAAAGGACACACAGAAAGACAGACAGGCATTCATTTATATGTATATATATAGAAGATAGACAAGTTTTCAACTCCTATTTAACCCCCCTTAGAGTTGGAATATCGAAAAAAATAAAAAGGTAAATAATCAATAACTCACTACTGAACAACACAACAGAATGATGCCCTTAACTGAAAGAAATGTACCACAACATTAAATAAAGCTAAGATATTTTGCGTTCATTTATAAATACTTTTTACCCTTCTCGGTGGCTTTACGTTATTAGATGAAATAAAACGCGTTTTTAATAATTTATCCCATTAAAATAAAGATTAACTGTATTTAATATCATTTGGCATGATGCTCATGCTTGAGGCCAACTCACGATAGTGAAAATTTACCAAAATGCCGCTATTTTCTTCTGTTTTTATCCATTTCAAAGGGGCCGTATGATGCAGTTGTAATAGGTACCAAATAAACTAAACTAATATCTTGTGCCTATATTAGTATATTTAGTACCTATTAAAACTGGATCAATTACTATAATACCAGTGGTGCCTGTAACCAAAATTAGTTAAGCATAATTGGCGTCAAAAATATTATAGCGATTTTTTACGTTTGTCTTAAATGGATCAGTAAAATTTTTCCATGAATTTTTATTTTATACTTCATAGCTAAACTTTTTTTTCAATTAATACCAATTATCAAAATTAATTCAGCATCATTTGTGAGAAAAAATAGTATGTTTTTTTTATTTTCTTATTTTTCTCCTAAACAAATCAGTACAAGTGATGGTGATTAACGAGAGCAGCTGCAGAGCTTCCTTAGTTGTATTAGTTGAAAAAATGTTCCATGAAAATAAGAATTAACTAATTTTTTTGGCGGTCTTAAAAACATAAAAGGAATTTTGAAGTGACATGTGATAAGATCAATGATGAAAGGATAGCGAAATGTACAGTGTGCGAAACTTTTTGATGAAATGATTCGATTTTACTTACAAAAATACATTCTTAATTATTCATGGGCATAATCTCAAATATTTGTGCAGACGATATTTAAAATTAAGAACTCAGACACAAAAACGTACTTTTTCTGAATTAACACTCCTTTTTTTCTACAAATATCTATTTTTGATCCTCAAAATATGGGGGAGGGACTAGCTGCAATCAGAAAAATCTAGTCTCAAATGTTTATGTAGGAGAAGGCTTGTACCCGTTATTGATGTTAATTTCACTTATTGGGTATTTCATCTTATTTCTGGAATTAATGATGTGAATCAACAATTTTTGCACATAATTTTATAACTCCTTTAGCTAATGATAATTCTATGAAAACAGAAGTTTTCTTATTTTTAATTAATTATTTTTACAAGTGGCAAAAAAGTTTTTGAATTATTAAGGTTTGTAAAATTTTACATTATTCTTAACTATTTAATTTTAATTGACAAAATACAATTTTAAATGACAATCCAATTCTAAATTTAATTTTAAACGAAAAGTTATAACTGAGTCATTAAATAGTTCCTAAAAAAATAAAATTAAAAAAAAAAAGACTTTTTTTAATCCCCAAATTTAAAGTTCAAAGTTATGACAAAATCTAAAGTAATATCTGAATCAATTGAAATTAAAAAGGAAAAAAGAAAAAAACACTATTTAGCGTAAAAAAAAGAAATTGACTTTATCGGGATCAAACTTTTAATTGCTCTCTTGCCTAAACAACTTGGACCATGTAATCCAGATTGCAGCATTCCCGAGAGTCCCATATCCGTCCAAAACAAAAAGAGGGGAAAAACGGTATGTTTATTCAGAGAAAGCGTGTTTTTGCGTCTGATTTCAAAGTCTATCCGTCTGCGTATAATAATTAGTAAATTTAAGTTAGCACCTGAAACCTTTAAAATTGACAATCCGACAACTAGATCAAAATTAATTAACTTCCGTTTTTCATTTTGTGCACTGTATATTTCCATTTGGTATAATTTTTTGTATAAGGAAAACGTTCAAGGCCTAGTAAGCCTGTAGATAATTAGGTCCTGTTATAGCGCAAAATTAACGATTGCTACTTACCACAGGACTATTAAATGCAACAAAAATGTTTAAAAAAGTATCTCATCTGACGAATGGATCATTCCTTGACATTTAAGATCTTCACTTACAAACCAATGTGAGCTAGAGTTATAGAGGTAGGCCTAAGATCAGATAGCATGACTGTGTTGAAGAAAATTTTAAAATCCTGAGAATTACTAACTGAAGAACAATCGCAAAGAAAACAATAGAATGGAGGAAAGTTCTAGGGAAGGCTTTGGCCTACAAAGAGCTGTGTCACGCCAACAGAAGAAGATTGAAAAAATTGCTTGCATATCGCCCCTTTTTTCGTTGAAATCACCCCATGTACATTTTATTATAATTTTTTTTAATAAATATGAAATTAATATGAATATTTTACAATATTAGAAAACTATTTCACACTTATTTCTTAAAATGATTCTTCATTTTATAAATAAATTTTGTAATGTTAACCAAATTTTGAGAAATGCCTCAAAATAAAAATAAATATTAGTAGTTTCTTCAATCGCTTAAAATGTTCACTTTTTTTTGCAAAAGTAGACAAAATTTTAAAAAATTAGCCATTGTCAAAGCACTGTCCAGAAGCAAAATTGTATAATTTTGCTCTATAAGTCCAGATTGTACCAGCCTATGACTGACTAGAGATCACTTATGGACCTATTGATACTCAAACATTTATCTTTGTCTTTCATTGAAATACTTGCACCCTCATGTTATTTATTTATTTATTTTTTCCCATCACCTTTTCCCATTCGGGTCATTTCTCAAGATATCACCTGTGACTAACTATCAGATAAATTGGCCGAGAAGTTACTGGACTAGATAGATGATACTGTTATCTCCCCACTCATAGTCGATAACAGAAAATATTTTGTGGAGAAATCCTGGCTATTGTTAATGTTAGTTGACCTCAACCTCTCGAAAAGAAACATTCCACACAGGTTTGTAAATGTTTGAATAAGTATTATTTTAAATTACAGTTGCTACTATTCTATTGACTCAAATATGAAGCTGAAAAAACTTTTCCAATTAAATAACAGTTCGTGAAAAGCAATTGTGATATATATTTTATCGATGTAGTCTTTCGGCCTAAAATTTTGTAGTTAATACGGCCCGTTTAATACTGGTGCGTAAAGAGTTAAAGAGCAAATATTTATAAATTATTTTAAAAAATGGCAGTCCAAAGACAAATGAAAAAATACTTACCTATGTTTTATTCAAAATGTGTTCGACCGATTTGGAAGTTGACTAAAATATCTAATAAATTGGCGGAGTAGTTTTGAATTAATTGCTTTAATTAATTTAATTAATTTTCTAATACTTTTTAATTTACACTCACACTTAAAATAGTTTTCAAACATTTGTTGTTTTGTTTAAAAGAGTTTGACAAAAAATAAGATAATTTAAGAGCAATAGAAAGTTTAATTTTAAGCTGTCAGACAAGTAAAATGGCAAAATATTAAATTCAAGTAGAGATATGATTTTTTAATAAATTTTTCAAAGTTAAGTCTTAAACGACACATTAAAAGTCATAATTTTAAGCACGTATACATAAAGTAAATATAAGAGAAAGATTTTCAAAACTGAGAACAATAAGTAGATTTTTATTTGATTTCATTAATTGGAATAAAATTTAAAACAATGGAAATGTTTACAATTTTGTATTTTACGAAAAATCCTCAAATATTACCAATGATTTTTTATCGATGTCAGTGATGTTACCATATAAATATTTTGTACAAAAAAAGTAATGCTGCTGTACACTAATTAATTCTACCCTTTATAAATTTCCATACAACACGATATGCTCATATTTATTCGACTAAGTCGTAAATATCTAGCCTTTTTTGAATAATTCATAATCTAATCTTGGAATATGGTAATAATTAAATTACTTTAACTAGCGCATAAATAATTATTCTATTCATAATTTTTCCCCATCATGTTATGGTGCTTACAATTAGTTTTTTTTTTTTTTTTTTTTAAAAAAGAACTGTTTAAGATATTTCTCTATAAAAACTTCTATGTTTTTTTTTTATTTATTTATTTTTTTTTTGATTTTTTGCGATTGCAAATTGAGTGATAAAAGAATTTTTACTATGAAAATAATCACTTGTTTGAAAGAGAGTGAAAACGATTTAAATTTTGCAAATTCTGAGGTCAATGTTCGATAGCTATTTTAATTGAGGAGGAAAAAAATTATTTAGACTATTCAGACGTCAAAAAAAGCAAAAGAAAAAAAAAGCAAAAAAAAAAAAAAAAGCTCTATATAGTGAATTAGAAGGAAAATGGTTGCGATAAAAACTTGTCACCATAATAATAGTCTCTCAAATAAAATATTTAAGCGTTTAACATTCAAATCAGGCAACAAGGAATTGAGAAAACATTATTAATTAAAAGCTAAAAAAGTGAATTATCATTTAAGGACTTTTTCTCAACAAAAAAAAAGTAATTAAACTTTCATAATAAACTAAGTAAGGAGTGGTGAATTAGTGTTAACAGTGATTGTACACTGTGAAAAAAAATATGTATACGAATTTTTTAAAAATCAATTTCTCAGTAAATATTCGACCGATGCGCTCAAATTTTGAATTTTACCCTGTAAAATTGCATTCTTTAAAATTATGCAAGAAATTTTTTACTTAACAATTCAAAATGTTTTCAACTGTAATTAAATAAAATAATAAAAAATGTAAAATATTTACTAAAAGTTTTTATTTTTTGCATGGAATTAACTTTAGATAAACGAATTTTGAAATCATGAGCAAAATTTTTTAAATTCGCTTAAAAAAAAAATCGAGATATGGCCAAATACGCTAAAAATGAAATTAACATTAAGGGGTCCAAACGTTGAATGAACCGCTCTCCTGACCAAACTATCAGGACTATAATGAAGCTACCCTTTATATTTTGGAGGTCAAAAATCCGAAATCATCAAAGAAAAGGTATGTTTATTCAGAGGAAGTACGTTTTTGTGTTTGATTTCGTAACTTAAAATATCGTCTTAATTAGCATATTTGAGGTAACCCCCTCAAACCATTACGATTGAGTCCCAGTATTTGAAAATCTGATCATTATATCAAAATTATTTAGGGTGTTTCGCTTATTTTTTTGGGCACTGTACAGTTGATTGTGAAACAAAATCGTTTTTTCCCCCTTTAAAAAAACAATGTATCATTACAATCCTGATGAAATAATAAGCCATATTTTGAATAGTTTCTGCCTGTTAATATGAATTACTTTGTTTTTTGTTACAATTTTTGAACCTGTTAACTCTGGTTAAATTATTTCTTACTTTTATGTCTCCATTGATGACGTGAATGGGGATGCCCACTCTGAAAGATCGTGGTAGTAAAATAAATAAACAAATAACCGGTTTCTTATTATGTTAAGTAGATCTGGCATCGCCTTGTTAAGCTGCGCATAGAAGTTGCCCATCGTCGCAGAGCAAATGAACAGCGGCACATGTGTTTTAAAAATCTCAAGACGTGACAGCTAAAACCCTACGCCGTGCGTATTATAAATTATTTTGTTTATAAATGTGTGTGGAATATTTAAATTTTTTTAAACTTTAATAGTTTTTTCATCAAAGTTATTGATTATAACTCAAGCATTTTATTTCGACTCACCTGTTTCTGTGTCTGAACGATTTTCAACCACATAATTTTCTATTAAATTTTAATTAAATACGTAGAAAGTAACGAAAAATTTAACAAAATATTAAATAAGTTAATATCCAACTTTAATGGATTTCATTAAGCATTTATATGCATACTGAATCACTTGTAAATATTTTTTATATTTATATTAATTAGACTAAAAATTTCCCAGGCTGCCTGAATTTCCTACAAACCTCATTTGTGTGATCGAACATATTGTGCATCCCTGATAAAAAGTATATTTCAATTTATTTTCAAATTTTGCTCAACTTAGGAATTGCTTTTATCTGTATTCCTTAACAAAAATTTAATATGTTTTGTTTGTTTAAAACTTCACATCAATTTTGTTGTTGAAAGTTTGACTTAATTTTTTATCATTTTACTAAAAATATGCTTTAAATAAAATTATTTTTTTAAACAAAAATATAGATTGTCTTAAATTTTTTCATAAAAGTAAACATTGAGATAAGAATACCTGATTGGTAACTAATTTTATGTTAAAAGGACAGACTAAGAGAAGTAGTGTAAGGTTTACTATAAGTTTAGTTTAATTTATTATATTTAAAGCAATATATATTTTAAAGATCTTCTTTATTTTAGCTTTAGAATTCCACAGACATGCAAGGGTCTTTAGTTTTAGATGATGGAACTGTTTATAAAGGGACCATATTTGGTGCTGAAAAGCCTGTTTCTGGAGAAATTGGTAAATTCAAAAAATTATATACCTATATCATGTTGAGTTTGTTTTTATAAAATTAGCTTGCTAATTATTTGTTATACCAAATTATTGTAATGTTTACGATACCAGGGGTCTGTTCAGGCCAAATTTATTACCGTTTAGCGGTACCTTCACAAATTCAACTTTAAGAGAAACAAAATTACTTTTCTTAAACTTTTATTTTTGTATCCCGTAGGAAGCGATAAATCCATATTTATACCATATTTTTGTGTTGGTTTTTTAATTTTCACAAATTATGTCTAAATTTTCACAAATAGGTACCTCTCAGAAAAACCTAGACAGACCCCTGGATAGTAAATCATGTAAGGCTTTGCTGTAAAAGAATAGGTGTTATGTATCTAAATGTGAAAACATTGTAAAATGTACAGCAATGATCTCCCTAAGTGCTTTTTTTTGCCCTTTGATCCCAATTAATGCACCCTTTTGCCCTTTTTGTAATAGTAAGCTGGCATCCCTTAAAAACACTGCCTTTTTATTCATATTCTGTTTTGAAACAATTTATTTGTTGTTTTTAATTAATAATTATACATTAGTAAAACTACCTGTGTTTATAGGTTTGATTCTGATTACTATTACAAATATTTAGTTAGGATTATTCTCAACTGGTTAAACTTTTATAAGAATCTTTTTTTTTGGAAGGGGGGAGATATTAATTTTTTAAGNTTTTTTTTTTTTTTTTTTTTTTTTTTTTTTTTTTTTTTTTTTTTTTTTTTTTTTTTTTGCTAGTTTTTCTGCTAGCTTTTTGAAAAATATATAGGCAGAAAAATCGACTTTTAGCATTTGTTTAATTATTTTTATAAACTACAAATTTTCCCCTTATTTTGATAATGAAAGAGAATTACCATTTGAAATATACTCATAAAATAGAATGATTGGATAACTTAAAAATTATTGAACATAAAATTCAGTTGTTACATAATATTCAGTTATTATACATTTGGATAAATATTTACAATGTTGAGTACCCTTTCGAAACTCAAAGTGCCCTTTTCAGAGAGTAAAGCGCCCTGCCCTTTTTTTTTATTCGTTGCGAGAACTCTGTGTATAGTTGGTAACATCACAAAATGGGATTTTAAGAATGTTCATTCGTAATTAAAGAAGAATGACAGAAAAACAAAGTATATAATATTTTTCTAAATGAAAATTTTGCAGCTTTTTGAATGCAATCAATAATATATGCTTTATGAATTTAAAAAATAATGTCTGTAATTAAATATAAACTATTGCTAGTTTTAAACTTATTTTTATGCAAAAATTATATATATTTTTTATTCTGAGCTAGTTATCTTGCATTTTTAATTCTTAAATAAATCTTTGAACTACATATGTTTTAAGCCTGTTTTGTCTAAAAAAAAAAGGGTTTCTTTAAAAAAATATCCAAAAGGTAAAAGATTTGAACTTTTATAATTTCAACATTTTGTAATTTTATTTTTACAATTACTGAATTTTGCAGTTTTATTACTGTAATTTCTATATTTTTTTCTTTTGCTCGAATAATTGAATAAGATAATCAAATAAAGAAAAGTGGATAAATAAGTTAACAAGTATGGTGAGAGTTAAGTGATAACTTCAGTTGTGCAAGATGTCTGGAAAAAAGAAGAAATAGATTTCCTAACATATGGTTGAAATGATACGAGAAAGGTAATTAGTTATTCAGGTATAAATTTTTAGATGGTGGAATGAAATGATGATTAACCACAGAACTGATTTCTTTTTCAAACTATGAATTTATTCATAGAAATTAAGATTAGTGGTTGCAGGGCAGTGATGAATGATTTTGGCAAGCAAAAACTCAATCCTATGATTAAGAATTTCAGTTCTGCAGGGTGATGGAAAACCATTTAATATGGCAATTTTGAAAAAAAAAATTTTATAAATTTTTATATTTCTGACAGATTACAGCTCCAATTTAAAATTTTTTGCATTTTTTGTGGAAAAATATAATATTAAAGGTCTAAAATATTTAAATTTAAGTTATTTCTTTTTAATAACTTGTAATTAGAAAGATATATATATAAATATTGTGTATTTCATTTCTCTTAAATTATATTTTTTTTAGTTTATTTAATGTTTAATTATAATTGTAGTTTTGTTAAAGTTAGCAACAGTAAATTATTTTGGAGTCCAATGATGGTAATTAGCTCATAATCTGGCTCAGTAATTTCCATAAACAAATCGTTTCTTTATTTTTGAGCTTTAATTCCAACATAAAGATAGGAAAATGATCGAACACAAATTGAAAAGTAATAGTAACCGAATACACTTAAAAATACATTCAAAATAGAAGTGAAAATATTAGAATTGCCTAACACCCGATTGTGACTAGTTAAACTACCAATTAAAATCTCTACACAAAAATTACTATAAAAAATATCCGAAATAAAATTTTTGGAAAAAAGATTATGTCCAAAAGGAAAGAAAAACTTAGTGAATGTAAAAGAAACAAAAGGTAATTTGCAACTTAACCAAACTTGCACTTCAGATTTTAAATTTGGAAAAATTGCTAGGTCAGTTAAATTTTAAAAATTAAAGACTGAATTTAAATTTTAAAACTTAATTTAACTATGAAAATTAATGATGGGATTGCCTTGCTTATGAATCAATTTATACTTCGTGAATATTTAGGGAGCACAGTCTAATTTTTGAAAGAATTGTGAATACATTTTATTCTTTTATGAAGCACAATGTTTCAAAGTTTAATGGAATAAATTTTATGGACGAAATTGGATGTTAATCTGAAAGTTAACAATTATATTTTTAAATTTTTTCAGTATTCCAGACAGGAATGGTTGGATACCCAGAATCTTTGACAGATCCTTCCTATCATGCACAAATTTTAGTCTTGACTTATCCTTTGATTGGAAATTATGGTATTGGACCAGAAGAAAGAGATGAACATGGTATATTGAAATGGTTTGAATCAGAGAAAGTTTGGGCTGCTGGATTAGTTGTTGGAGAATTGAGTGAAAAACACAGTCACTGGAGTGCTTCAGAATCTTTAAATGATTGGTTGAAAAGAAATGGTGTACCAGGAATTCAAGGTATTAGTTTATTACATTGATGATTTAAACTATTATTTTTCATTTTGAAATCATAAAAGTCTATATTTTCACTAATGATGTTGCCAAAACATAAAATTTTCTGTTTATGACATCTGCACTGCAATGCAAGATTGTTAATCTGTTGATAGTTTTTGAAGATTAAAGAATGCATATCTTTAAACAACTAAACTTATAAAGAAATTTTTTTTTTGTTGTTGATTCATACTGATGCAATCTATTAAATTGGTTTTTAATTGTGTAGGGTCTAACCTACCATAACAAAGTATCCATAGGTCAAGTAAAGGAAATAGTTCATAAAAATAACAAGTTTTTTATTTAAATGAAAAATAATAACGAAATACAATAAGCACGAGAGCTTATGGAAAATTAATACAAAGTGAGCTGGGGGAACGGAGCTGCCGCTACTGGCGAAACTCAAACTTGCCAACAAATTGCAATATGAAAGAGAAATAAATTTTTAGTTTTAATTTTCATTACACATGAATACCTACTGTGAATCTTCTTATTTTGTCTATTTAGTTTATAACTTAATATCAATTTTTGAAAATGAATAATTTTTGAAAATGAATAATTTTGAAGGCTATTCTAATATTTTTTTTTTTTATATATTTCATTAAAAAGTATATCCCCACAAAATGAAACATAATAAGTTTTCAAAGAATTTCAACTAGTAAGGAATTACTATTTTTAAAAGAATATATCAATAATTTATTATTCTTAGAATATATTCTTAAAGGAATGTAGAATGTATTCTTAATATATATTCTTAGACTATATTCTTAAAAGTATTATTAAAGATCAACTTGAAAATAATTTAACTATAATAAAATGGCTTCCAATATTATAAATCATTACAAAAGTAGGGCTGCTTCTATACTATAAACAATGTTCTTCATGTATCAGCCTGTGAATAATTCTGGTTCTATCTAGTTTGTGATACATCATTCAAAAATAAGAAAAGGGTTCTCTAGAACAAAAAGCAGCAGTTAATATTTTTTCAAAGAAAAAAAAAACAATGCTTGGAAAGCACAGTGTTAGAAACTTGTGGTGAAGCATGGCTGAGTGGTGAAACATGTCTGAGATAATTTAAATACAATACTTAGTTTAGTTATTATGCACAGGAGGTAGGTCTGGCAACTTCAGCATCAGAATTTTCTCTGTCAATTCCACATCTTGACTAGAGATTGAGGTGGTCAGGGACTTATCTGTCTGTTTTCTGAAATTCTGAATAAAAATTTCTTATATTTTTAAATTACATTTTGTTCATTATTTTTAGAAATTTTTATTTGATTTTATTTAGTATTTATCTTTTTTAATATTTATATTGTAAGTTGTGCCATGTTGTCAGCTGCGTTCTAAAATAATGATTGAAAAATTTTAGGTATTGATACACGTGACTTAACTAAGAGAATACGCAGTAAGAAAAATGGATGCTTAGGGAAGGTATTTGTTATTTGGTTATTTAAAATTACTCTTGTTAATTCTATTTAAATAAAATTTTTATTGTTATTGGTTTTTACTTTTACACGAAAAGAGGATGGATTTTCTTTTAATAACTAAGCAATAAAATGGCAAAGAAATTTATACTTTGTTAAGAAATGACTAATTTAATGTGATTTAAAATATGATTTCTGAGTCACAAATAATATTAATTAGTAATATTTTATTTCATTCATTATTTGAGTAATGAATAAACTCAATATTGACAAGATCTTATTTTGTATTAAAAAAAACTTTATATTTTTTAACAGTCAAATTTTGGTTATTGCATTTAAATAACTAGTTTAGTGTAGGCATTTTAATAGGAATTAAAATAGTATTCTCTATAAAATAGCAAACCGCACTTTATGTATTGGTTATTATAATAAGGAGTCACATTCCCCCTAAAATTCCTAAAACTTTTCAGAATCTTTAAAATTTTTAAAAATGCTCTAAAATTTTGCTGGTGTTCTTAAAAAACAGAAATTTTACATAAAATAACTTAAATCTCCCTATCTTTTAATGCACTTTATTATTGTTTTTTTAAAATACACTGAGAATAAATACCTAACATAAATACCTGCATTCTGTTTCCGAGAAACGGAATTGAGTATTTTTTTCTTTCTTTCTTTTTTCGTTTTACTTTAATTGATTTTTCAAATCGTTGATAGTTTTTAGGATGCTTTATAATTNAATAACTTAAATCTCCCTATCTTTTAATGAACTTTATTATTGTTTTTTAAAATACACTGAGAATAAATACCTAACATAAATACCTGCATTCTGTTTCCAAGAAACGGAATTGAGTATTTTTTTCTTTCTTTCTTTTTTCGTTTTACTTTAATTGATTTTTCAAATCGTTGATAGTTTTTAGGATGCTTGATAATTGTAAGTAAAGTTACAATTTTACTAACAGAAATATAATTTTTATGGATGTGTAAAAAAATTTTATAGTTTGACTAAATTTAATTTAGATAACATTTTTTAAAATTTTTTTATTTCAGATTATTTTAGATGATAAGCCATTTGATTTCGTTGATCCAAATACCAGAAATCTGGTTGCAGAAGTATCAATTAAGGTTAGTTTAAAAGTTTTTTTTTTAATTATATGTTTTTCAAAGATAACAATTTTTTTAACAACATATTAAAATATTGAAATATTTCAGCAACCAAAAATATATAACCCTGGTGGATCACCAAAAGTACTCTTTGTTGACTGTGGGATGAAAAATAATCAGTTGCGATGTTTATTACAAAGGGGTGCTGCTGTTCAAGTTGTACCATGGGATCATCCTCTGCAACTTGACAGTGAGTATTTTAACATAATACTAATTATAATTGGACAATATCATAATTTTAATTAAATAATTGTGCCAATTTAATGGAATTTAATTTTATGAAGAGCTTATAAATATTTTTCTTTTATTAAAATACTATTTTGCTAGTTTTTATCGCTAACAATTAAATGTTATTTTTATTAGCTATTAAGAAAATATTTTCATTGAAAAATTTTTAAAAAAATTTGTTCTTTTTTACAAGCAATATTGACTGTATATATATTATTCTTAACTTATTTTAGATTATTATTAATGTATATATTATTGCAATATTTTTAATATAACTGTTCTAGTTTTTATTGCATTTGTTATTCTTTAGATTGTAGTTAGAATTTTTTTCTTACTCTGCTAAATATATTTAAAATTCTAATTTAATGCCATGTTAGTGCTAACTATACCAATGTTATGTTTTTTCTTTATGTTTAAAGTAGTTTTTTTTTCCTTCGTTAAAGAAAATTACTGTAAGTTGTTTTTGTTTTTCCAGAGAATTAGTTTTATTTGAGGATTTTTTTAATTATCACTAACTTAGAATTTTTTTTACTTGTGGCTTGTAGAATTACTTATATAACTGACTTAAGCATACTAAACGTAAACCAAGTGTTAGTATTTTTATTAATAAAGTTAATTAAAAAAGATGCGCAAATATCTTATTTGAAATAGCTGCCTTAGCTATTCAATATATAGAGAATTTAGTCTTACATATTTCCTAGTTTCAAAATATTCCCTGTAGAATCTTTTTGTTATAAGATATTTATCTTTTAACAAATTCATTGTTATTGCAAATTAATTTCAATGAATAATTTTTTGTTCATGGAAGATATATTTTAAGTATATTTTATCATTTAAGATTTTGATGGTTTGTTTCTGAGCAATGGTCCTGGAGATCCTAGTATGTGCAACTCAACTGTCCAGAACATCAAGAAATTGCTTATTCCTGGGAGTAAACCAATATTTGGCATTTGCTTAGGACATCAACTTTTATCCATTGCAGCTGGTGCCAAAACTTATAAGCTGGAGTATGTTATTATTATTATTTTTAATCTATAGTAGTAGTGGTTCCTAAAAGGTGTTCCACAGAATCCCAGGGTTCTGTGGAAGGATGACAAGGGTTCCGAAAATTTTTATTTTTCATTTCATGTCTTGGTTATTTTTTTAATGAAGATTTTTAATTAAGTAACAGTAAAAAAAAATTAAAATTTAAAAAAAAAAAACATTTTTCTAATAACGAAAAAATTATGAGACATACCTTTATAAGAAATTATATTAGTGTTTTCCATTGAATTTTTTAATTTAAAACAAATTGACAAAATATAATAATATAATAAAAATTATTTTACCCAGGCAATTATATTCTCAATGTTTATTACAGTTCAATTTCATTTTAACAAAAACCATGAGTCAGCTTTATTCGTTTTTAGCTTATGCATAGACTAGATGCCGCTCCTGGCCTGCAACATCAACTGTCTGATATAAAACTCACTTTCAAGTCAGATATTAATTTCTCTCTTCACATTAAATGTTTCTTAAAATATGTAATATGTATTGTTCAGATGCTGACAGCAAGGAATTTTATTTATTTAGTTACAGTTGTTACTGAAGAAGGTTAGTCCTTTAGGGTTTCATGGTAAAAAAAATGGGAACTAATGATCTATAGTGTCAAAATACAGAATGGAAAATGGAAATTCTTTTGATTCTGAGTTTCTGCACTTTACAAGGTGTTTTATGGTACCAAAAATGTGTGTCTGTTTATTTAAAATTATTTATGTTTGTTTTTTCAAATTTGTTTAGTTTTATTCACAGTTAAATTTGTCTACCATTTAAAATTTTGTTATGTGATTTAATATTAATCTGTTTATTACTTGCAGGTATGGTAATAGAGGCCATAATCAACCTTGTATTTTGCTGGACACTAAACGTTGTTGCATAACTTCTCAAAATCATGGATTTGCAGTTGATGCTAGTTCATTGACACAAGATTGGCTTCCTTTATTTACAAATGCAAATGATAAAACAAATGAAGGAGTTTATCATAAAAAATTACCATTTTTTAGGTTTGTATTTACAGGTGCAAATTTTAGTTATTGAATTATGATTACTGATATTGACTTCATTTTATTTTATTCACCATTTAGTTTTACTAGTATGAATTTTATTTATTTAATGTCAGCATATCTTTCAAATTGTTTCTTTGTTATTAATGTTATTTGTTATTATAAAGTCATTTAAATTGACTATTGAATTATTTGACTTGCTCTAAATCAGAAATGACTTTTTTTTATTAGAAGCAGATTTTTACATCCAAATATTAGAATTTATTAATCAAAATATCTGCTCTCAACATTAAGCAAATTTTCTCTTAATTTGCAATTTAGTTTGGGTTCTCTCACAGCCAATCATCACACTTACTTACATCTTAAGAAAAGGTCAGTCTCACCTATGACATGAAGTTCTATAGTTCAGGGACACTAACTTTCTGCCCTGCATCCTGGAAAATGATTTAATGGTGTGCCTAAAATTGTACTTGTCCCTGAATCTGCCTTTGACCGTTTCTGGTGTTAAAAAATGTCTTCAGTGAATGTAATTGAATGAAAGTAATTTAAATTGAACTCTTGCATGCTGCCTAGTGGCATGCATGCTATAGGTTCACAATCTCTACTTTAAATAATTCAGCAGTACACATTTGTTTTGCCATAACATTTGTCAACCAGCCATGATGAAATAAAGTACATATTAATGGAGCAATTCAGCAAGCCAAGCTTTGAGGAATCGAATACATTTGAACACAACTTTGAAACAATTGTTCAATGTTTAATAATTGTTTTTAAAATTTCTATTATTATTTGTATGTATGCATGCTGTGAAAAAAGCAATCAAATTATGGTTATTAAGTATGCTAGTGCCTATAAATACTATTATTTAATGACTATGTTTGTTACTTTATTACTTTCCAACCATATTTATTAACCCATTCAGCTTTGCATCCTCTTTTAGAAATCCAACTATACGTTTTATTTTTCTAAAAGCCATACTTACGTTTTGGAATAACCTTCCAAACTAAAAGTGGCTGATACTTGTTTAAAAGAGCTGCGGAAATGTTCATTGCTATTACTAAGGGTTAAAAATCAGTGATCAAACTATGCCTATTCATAATACATTTTGGTCTAGTTTACAGGAAAGGAGATTTCCAATCAAGGTGCTATTACACTGATTTAGGCAACTAGTCATGCTCTGTAACTCCGAACCAGTTAAAAAAATGATATCTTTTATTTCTTAGAAAGGCACACATTTGGGTTTAAAAATTTTCTCTTGTTTTATAATTTTTCTAGTTGACATTAATTATTAAAATTTTTTTTGTAGTGTGCAATTTCATCCGGAGCATTGTGCTGGTCCTCAAGATTTAGAGTTTTTATTTGACCTCTTTGTTGATCTTATGCTAGATCATAAAAGAAATGTGAAAGGGTTGGTATTTTTTGTGTTTTCCATTTATATATATGTAAGATTGCATGATCATAATTTGTATAATTGTTATAGTTTATGCTGTTAATTTTTTAGTTCAAATAAAAAAATTGTAAAATTGTAAATTCATTGTTTTTTTGTTGTTGTGGAATTTATCTCATTGATTAAATTTAATTCCAGACTAAGAATAGACGACAGAATTAAAATGTTCTATCAGAATCAGACCATGCTGATGGAAGAATATGATCCCTTTATATGCGAAGCAAAGCAGGGTGATTTTAAAAGTCCTGGTAAAAGGAAGAAAGTGATTATTCTTGGATCAGGTGGTCTCTCAATTGGGCAAGCTGGAGAATTCGATTATTCAGGCTCACAGGTTCGTTTTTCTTCTTTGTTAAATTCACTATTCATATTAAAGAGCCTTACAGGGTATCCGTGCACCTGGAAAGTCAAGAAAAGTCATGAATTTTGGTATTGAACAAAATTTGTCATGAAATGTCATCATTTGAACTATTTTTTTTAAAAAAAAATCTTGGATTTAGGTCACTGAAAAATCATGGAAATAGGTCACCGAATTTTCAGAATGGATTTTACCCCTCCCCCTAATTTCATGGTGTTCTGAATATCTGAATTTGTAACAAAATCCCCACTCACAGTCATGTTTTATTAAAATATAAAATGTTTTTGTCATGTACTTAAAAAATTATGGTGTTCTTTCAAAGAATGAAAGAAAAAACATCATTTCTGGAGTGAACTTTTAAACTTCTGTGATTTCAGAATTTTTTTTATTTTATCAATTTGAAATTCTAGCTGAAGCAAGCCAGTCATTGGCGAATGTTTTTTTAATTCCAAAATGAGAACATAAAAATTGTGAGTATTTCTTTCCTTTCCAATGAACAAGAAAAGTATCTTTAGATTATAATTCTGCAGAAAAAAAGGAAAAAAAATTATTTGCTTTTGTATTTTTTTCAGCTATTTTATTGTTTCTACACTTTTTTTCCTCTGTTTTTTTTAAATTGAAAATCTGTAATTATAAAGATGCAGAGTATAACTGTTTTGGTTACATCTATCATTTCAATTAATGTTATTATAATGCTTTTTAAATTTATTGTTCTGTTTTTGTCGGGAGAAAATAGTAACTTCGTGAAGTCATGAAAAGTTCTTGGAATTAGTCGTGGAAAGTCATCAATTTGAAAATCTAAAATATAACAGATACCTTGACCATATCTTTCTTTAACGTGAGGTTCTGTGATTGCTTTGAATTGATTGGTCATACTGAACCACATATGTGCTATTGTCTGTTATTCAATTTAACATAAGAAAGCTAAGTATCTCCTGAGTAAAATAATGATAGAAATTAGTTGACTTTGACTTCTTTTTTATTTTTAACATTTATAAATAATTTTAACTCTGAAAATCTGCATAATAAAACATTCTATTATAATGAGCTAGAAGTTAAAGAAAAATATTTAAATTAATTGAAGAGTGAAATAAATTTGTTTTCCACCTTATGGGTATGGTTAACAAATTTATAATAATATTTGTAATAAATGATATGTTTAAATTGTTGATTTCTTGGATGTATTCATCTATTCATTCAGAGTAATTGAAGTTGTAAAATTATCTTTTCAACAAAGGTTAGTTAAATGTTTTCAAAAATAGTGAATGCATTTTAAAAGTAAATTAATCAAAATTATTAAGCTTAAAATATTGTATAAGATTATAAAAGTTTTGAAATAGTATTTAATTTAAAATGTTGATTAATTGATAAAACTTTTTAAAAAAATTATAGTTATTTATTATAACGTTTGGTTTAACATAACTTAATTTCTAATGGAATCAAACTTTAAATTATTTTTATTACATTTCATTATCAATTAAAACAGAATCAAAAATAAATTGCAATCGTAAGAATATATTTATTAAATATAATATCTATGTATTATCATATATCACCCTTTTTTTTAAATACTAATACTGTTTAAAAATAATGTCAATTGAACTAAATTTTTTTTTCTTATGGAAAGAATCATGTGATTTAAATGATACCTGTCCTGTCAGTATGGAATCAGTATATTTTTGGAGATGAAATATGACTTAATACTTTACCTATGTTATAGAGATTTTCAGAATATAGTAATGCTTTCTAATTTTTTTAAAAAAAAGAAAAATTATAATTAGGCTTAAAAATACTCTTATGCTGAGGACAAGCAAAAAAAAATTCCTAGTAACACAAGCCAAATAACTTGATAGCTAATAAAAAAATCTCTTGAATAAATTCAACAAAGCTGCTTTGTAGATTCAATTTTTTGATAAATGACCTGTGGGTTATCTTGATGATCCTTAAGTCACTGTCCTGTCTTCTTAGCTTAATTATGTTAAAAATAAAGGGCTTATATATATATATATATATAAAAGGATTGAAAATAAAGGGCTAATATTGCATCACAAACCAAATATGTGTCGCTCTAGACAACTAATAAGAGCCAGGAAAAAGGTGTCTGTTCCAATTATTCAATTGATTAATTATTATTAATAAATAGTGCAACATGTAATGTATGCTGAATTATCTCACCATTTTAATTTATACCTTACTGTTTAATTGAATATGATTAATTTCTTTTATAAAAAAAGGTTTCAAAGTGCTAATTATAGTTTTATGTATGACTGAAATAATGTGGTTTGAAACATTCTTTTTACTGAATTATTTTTCAGGCAATAAAAGCTTTAAAAGAAGAAAATATCTTAAGTGTCCTTATTAATCCAAATATTGCTACTGTTCAAACATCTCCTGGGTTAGCAGATAAAGTCTATTTCCTACCAATTACTAGTCATTATGTTACTGAAGTAAGTGATAGATTATTATTTATTTTTGAAGGTTAAATTTTTAATTCAACAAAATCTAATTTTATTTGCAAAAATAAAATAAAAAGTAATGCTGTTTAGAATGTAGCTAAATATTATGATAATTTAAAAGCTAATTTGCTTGCTTTTAAGTGCATATTCCTTTTCACTCTTAATTGGAGCATAAGGTTTTTATCATGGCTTTCCATCTCACTCTATTTGTTGCCAGATATTTTGCCTGTCTCCATGTCTTTTTCTATATTTTTCAATTCGTTTACAATCGTCCTTCGCCAAGTATTTTTAGGTCTTCCTCTTTTTCTATCGCCCTGAGGGTTCCAATCGGAAACTTAAATTACTTTAAATTTTTCAGGTTTGCATGGAACATGACTAATCTATTTATGTTTTTTAATTTCCTGATCAATCAGTTTAGTTTCGCTTTTTTAAAGTTTTCTGCAATACAAATTTTATGGAACCACTTCATAGGCAGGATTCTTCTTAAACAGTTGTTAATAAAGACATGAAGTTTTTTCTTGTTATTTTTATTGCAGTGCCATGTCTCGAATCCATATAGGACAGATTTAGAAATTTACTTCATCTGACCACTCCCAACATAGATAACAGAAGGCTTAATTATTGCAGGGAAAACTAAAACTTAGAAAACTACTGCTTGAAAAGAAGTCATTTTTAAGCAAAGGGTTTTACACTTTACACGTGGCATTATACCACAAAATTGGATGAAATTTTTTCTGTGGAATTAGGAAATAAAATCTGCAAACTTGATGAGCATGCATAGCTGCCAAGTGTACAGATTTTATCAGAACGGTTCCGATTTTTATGCCTTGTTCCGATAATACGATTTTGGGTCAAAATGTTCCGATTTTTCATCACAGCGTAATTTTTTCTTTTACTCTATAAAGCGATCCATGTCCGATTGGCGAAATCCAATCAAGTCGCGTTATCACTTAGCTACATTCGTATATTTGATGACCTATGTACAGGTCGCTTCACAGACACCAAGAGGAAATTTTAGCTTCCTGACTCTTTGTCTTTTACTTGCAACTGTACCGGTGTTGAATGTTTACTCGGAACGCATTTCTTCGATTTGAGTTTAGCTTTGAATGTTTTTCCAGGTGGTAATCTGAAAAAATGTCAAAAATTCGGCGAAGTCAGTGTTTTTGCGACAATTATAGTGAAGAATTTGATTTCATCAAAAAATCAAGAAAGGGGACATCATACGCGTTATGTATTGCTTGCAATACAGACATTAGTATAGCACATAGCGGAAAGTGTGATATCATTTCACACGGGAAAACAGCCAAGCATGCTACCTCATATACAAATATGAAAAAGTCGGCAAAAATTTCCGATTTTGTGTCGTCCACTATTGATCTACAATCAATTAGAAGCGAACTATTGTTCACAGGATTTCTTCTTGAACACAATATTCTGTTAGTTGCTGCGGACCATGCATCAAAGTTGTTTTGTGCGATGTTTCCAAAAAATAAGACTGAGTTTAGGGGTAGCATGAATGCGTCTACTTTGCAGGCAATTTTGATTTACCAAGTCCCAAATGATTCAGCCTTGTTATAGACAAGTGTTTCATGAAAAGTTTTTAAAATCAGCCAAATCTGCTACAACTGTAGCACTTAACAAGAATAATTGATTATTTTTTTTATATGTGTTTTATGTCACATATGCTTGAGTAATGATAAAATATTTTGTTTTTAAATATGTTTTAAATTACTAAAATCAGCTATCATTTCTGTTTAATTAGTTTGCTGAATAAGAATAATAATCAGAAATCTTGTCAATTGATATGTATTATAATCAATAATAATTGTTACATTAAATCTTATACAGTTACAATTATGCAAACATTTAGTGTAAAGAAGTAAACTTTAATGTCCCGACCGCATGACGTGTTCCTATTTTTTTCCCTGGCAGGTATGAGCATGTATTGACATCAATTTAAATAAGGGAAAATACTTTAATGTTCAGGGGAAATTTATTTTGTAATATTTCTGCTGATATGTTGAAAAAATTTTTTCTTGTTAATTCTCTTGTACTAGAACTTTAAGTTGCAATGCAAGCAATGAAAAAACATAAATATTATGAATGTGGGGGTGGGGAGGACATGGAGATGGAAACTGGAATTTTATAAAAAGAAGTAAATGTTGTTTCATGGCTAAATTGGCTGAATTTTAAAAAAAATATTTCACAAATTTTCGTCTCTAAACTTTCATTTTTAAGAGAAAACAGTTTTGACTCGTGTCAGTCTTTTAAATGGTATTGCAGTGTAACGTCCCATATTCGGACGTCCCTTTCCCGGAAGGGTCGATTTCCCGGACACATTTTAACAATCAAAATAAACAAACATCTCTCCATCATCCCCTTTCCTTTAAAAAAATAAAAAAAAAAATTTAAAAAAACGAAGTCTTTTGACACATTTTCTCTTTTCCGCATCAAACCCATAAATCACCAGAAAGGGGAAGTGAAGATCTACCAAGACCATTGAGTGACCGTTAGTGACGCTCCTCCCTTGGAATGTAGGAAAAAGAGGGAGATTTGTTTTCAAAAGACCGCAACTGAGTCCCCTCCCCCCCNTCGTTAAATTGTTTTATTATAAAAGGTTTCAAAGTGATAATTATAGTTTTTTGTTATATTGTGTGATTGAAATAATGTGGTTTGAAACATTCTTTTTACTGAATTATTTTTCAGGCAATAAAAGCTTTAAAAGAAGAAAATATCTTAAGTGTCCTTATTAATCCAAATATTGCTACTGTTCAAACTTCTCCTGGGTTAGCGGATAAAGTCTATTTCCTACCAATTACTAGTCATTATGTTACTGAAGTAAGTGATAGATTATTATTTATTTTTAAAGATTAAATTTTTAATTGAAAAAAATCTAATTTTATTTGCAAAAAAAAAAAAAAAAATAATGCTGTTTAGAATGTAGCCAGAGATGCCAACTGCTCCGGACACGCCAAAATACTTTAAAAAACGGTTAATAACTACAACTAAATTTTGCAAATATTTGACTAATTTTGCTTGCTTTTTAGAGTTTAGCGTGACATAACTATAATAAAGTGGTGATTTATATAAACCTACGAATTATTTAGAAATAGTGGTAGATAAAAATCTAATAAATTGAATTTATTCAACCAAGAATCACAATTAATAAACTACCACTTGAAAATATTTATTCGCTGTTCGGGGCAAGTTGGCATCTCTGTATAGCTAAATATTATAATTTAAAAGCTAAATTGCTTGCTTTTACATGCATACATATTTCTTTTCACTCCGAATTGGAGCATAGGGCTTCCGTCATAGCTTTCCATCTCACTTTATTTGTGGCCAGATATTTTGCCTATCACCATGTCTTTCCTATTTTTTTCAATTCGTTTACAATCGTCTTGCTCCAAGTATTTTTAGATCTTCCTCTTTTTCTATTGCCCTGAGGGTTCCAATCAGAAACTTAAATTACTTTAAATTTTTCAGATTTGCATGGAACATGACTAATCCATTTACATTTATGTTTTTTAATTTCCTGATCAATCAGTTCTGTTTTGCTTTTTTAAAGATTTCTGCGATACAAATTTTAAGGAACCACTTCATAGGCAGGATTCTTCTTAAACAGTTGTTCATAAAGACATGGAGTTTTTTCTTGTTATTTTCATCGCAGTGCCATGTCTCGAATCCATATAGGACAGATTTAGAAATTTACTTCGTCTGACCACTCCCAACATAGATAACAGAAGGCTTGATTATTGCAGGGAAAACTAAAACTTGGAAAACTACTGCTTGAAAAGAAGTCATTTTTAAGCAAAGCGTTTTACACTTTACACATGGCATTATACCACAAAATTAGATGAAAATTTTTTAATGGAATTAGGAAATAAAATCTGCAAACTTGATAAGCATGTATTGACATCAATTTAAATAAGGGAAAATACATTAATGTTCAGAGGAAATTTACTTTGTAATATTTTTGCTGATATGTTGAAAATTTTTTTTCTTGTTAATTCTCTTGTACTAGAACTTTAAGTTGCAATGCAAGCAATGAAAAAGCACAAATATTATGAATGTGGGAAGATAGAAACTGGAATTTTATAAAAAGAAGTACACGTTGTTTTATGGCTAAATTGGCTGAATTAAAAAAAAAATATTTCTCAAATTTTCATCTCTAAACTTTCATTTTTAAGAGAAAACAGTTTTGACTCATGTCAGTCTTTTAAATGGTATTATATACTTTGTGTTGAGCTGTATATTCTAATCTAAAATGGCAGACCAAAAATGGCTTTTATTTTGCTGAAAAAAAAATTATCTTAATTGCGTTGACAGGATTGGAAGCTTTATTTATTTCTGAAATTTGCCTTACAGAACCCTCTTTTCTTATTTTCAAGACAGTTAATTTCTATTTAAGAATCTTTAAAATGAAAACAGAAACTTTAGTTGCACATTTTTCTAGTATTCTCAGTCTAGTATTATTGAAATAGTTTAATATTATTGAGGTGAAAAAATATCTGTATTTGAAATGATCCAATGAAAGTTTTAAGAATTTATTTTACTATTTTGCATCACCGAAGCTTGGGTTTTATTCATATTTTTATTTGTCTATATTTTGTTATTACAATATTTCTAATTCTAAAGAGTATGTATAGTTTTGAAGAAAAGACCTGTTTCTTTCCTATATAATTTCATAGTTTTTATTTATGGAATTCAACGGAGGAAAGATCTATGTTCAGGATGAACATTTTTGACACTCATATATCTAAAAAGTTTAACAATTTCAAGTTTATAATACAGTTATGTTTTTACTTTGTTAACATTTCTTAATGTCTGAATTTTGAATATTTTTGATTTATTTACTATTTTTTTTATTTATCTAAAACAGTGTGGAATTAAGTACTTGTTTAAAACCAATTTCATCTTTTTAATACTTTTAAACTATTTTAGGTTATAAAATCAGAACGACCAGATGGAATTTTGTTGACATTTGGTGGTCAAACGGCTTTAAACTGTGGCATAGAGCTTCAAAGGCTTGGCATTCTAAAAAAGTATAATGTCAAAGTTTTAGGCACTCCTATTTCATCAATTGTCAACACAGAAGATCGAAAATTGTTTAATGAACAGCTTGTTTCTATTGGAGAGAAAGTTATACCTAATGCAGCTTGTACTAATGTTGAAGAGGTATGTTGTCAAAAAAGTTTAATTTTGTATTTTTGTTTAAAAAAAAACAAAAACATTATATTAATCTTTACTTACTTTTGATAACGTTCAATACAAATTGCCAGCTATTGTCGCTTGACAAAAACTCTTTTTTAATAGGCTGTTAAGTCTGCCAAAGAGATTGGCTATCCAGTTCTAATACGGACAGCTTATGCACTTGGAGGTCTTGGCTCTGGCTTTGCACACACAGAAGATAAATTAAGGCAATTAGTGACTCAAGCTCTTGCACGATCTCCTCAAGTTTTGATTGATAAATCTCTTAAAGGTTGGAAAGAAGTAGAGTATGAAGTAGTAAGAGATATGTATGATAACTGTATAACAGTAAGTATCTTTCTTTGCTGTAAAGACAAATCTAAGTAAATAAATAAATATTTATAAATAAAAATATGAAATGTGTAATCGGTTTTGAAAAGAATAGTTCATTCATTTTCCAATGACTATTTATGATTAATGATTTTTTTCTTCATCCTACGCATTACTGCATACTTATACCACACAGTATATGATGTGCATTTTACAAACACAAAAAAGGTCTGAATTATTTTTTTATGGATTTTATAACTGTCGTTGAACAGCCGACACAATTTCTGGGCTTACGACTACTAATGTTACGCTCTGTAGCCTTGTAACTTTTAATACAATTCTGAAGACAAGGAAACTCCAGGATTAAGTATTGGGAGAAATTTGCCTTTGTGGAGGACTTTTTGATAGAACTAACCCTCATTTGCGTTACATTGAGAGGAAAACCTCCCATGGTGAGCCTGACAGTAAGGGGACCCTAACCAATGATCCGTCTACCACTGAGGATATTTTACGTCAGCACTGTGGTCAGTGCAAGCCGGGTGCAGAATTCCAATCGACCAGCTATCTCTGGGATGGAATCCGGTTCACCTCAGTGGAAGTCGAATGCTCTATCCCCTGAGCCATGGATTTAGATGCCAGGAAAAAAACAAGTATTTTAATGGTGTCTGCAGATGCCCTAACATTACATAAGTTGAATTTAGAAATCTGCTGCGCCAAATTTGTGCGGGCATTTTTGAGGTAGTCATGTTCAATTTTAATTCTAAGGTAGAGAGGGATAATATTTTCCAATACCAACTCTGAATCATTCTCTTTCCTGAGTTCCTATTCTATTTTTTTCGAAGATAAAGTCTTAATCTAGCACTAATGATTCTCTCGGCAGTGATTCATTTAGAGATTTACTATATTTTACTTTTACAGTATTTTAGATATTCAGTAATAAAGAAAAGAATAATTCCACAAATCTAAATATATGAAATTTTTCTTTAAATATTAAGTATTACAAAAGGGTAATTTGCACAGCTTTTCCATGTTACTCTGCCATCAGATTCTTAAAAACTCCAATTTTTTTTAAAATTCATAATGTTTTAAGGCTCTTAGAAAGTTTTTTAAAAAGTTTTTTTTTCATTTTTGGTTTTAATTTTCTTCTTAAAATATTCTGTTTTGTTTTTTAAATGTTAAAAAAGTTTAAGATTTTTATACAGTTTTTAATTTTGGTAACCTGAATTTTTTTTTTATCTTTTCTTGATCTAATGGTCAATATCAAATTAAAATATACATGTACACGTTGCATTTTTTTTTTCATTAATGGGTAAAACTGATACACAATGAAAGAAAATATAAATGGTATAATGAAACTAACGAATTAATTTATAATGTTCAATAAATGAAGTTATACAAATAACATGTTGGGTTCTGAATAAAATATTTTAAAATCTAAAAATTTGTCTGTTCTTAAATTACGTAACTACATGCTTATAGACAAGGTAAATAATGAAATAAAAGAATTAATTTTCGTACACGTGAAATATTGGATTACATCCTGTCACAAGTTAAAGATGATTTGTTTACTGATGATTTGCTAGATGATTTGATAGATGATTTGCTTTTGTGCTTAAAGTAGATATGTAGTAACTTGTTTCAATTTTTCCTCTCTGTTATTTTTAGGTTTGTAACATGGAGAATGTTGATCCTCTTGGTATTCACACTGGTGAATCTATTGTTGTTGCTCCTAGCCAAACATTGACCAATGATGAATACAACAAATTGAGAACTACTGCCATCAAAGTAGTTAGACATTTTGGTATTGTTGGTGAATGCAACATTCAGTACGCTCTCAATCCACACCTTCAGCAGGTAATGTAATTCATTTGGTTTTTTATTTATTATTATTGTTTTTTTTTGTTGCTGATAGCTGAAACTAGTAGTGAACTAGTTCACTACTCTACATCATAAATGTGCTAGTTTTTAAGAAACAATTTTAGGAATGCAAGATTTATACTTATAGAAATAGTCTCTCTTTCTACTGTATATTGCTGAATTTTTTAGTTAACTGCAGGGATAAAGTAATTACTGCTCTTTTTTGAACAGAAATAATAAAAATAAATTAAATTGGAAAATTTTTAAAATTGAAAAGAACTTTTACTTAAAAATTAAATTAACTATTTTATTTGTGAGATTTTTATTAATTATTAAATTGATATAGTGCAATTGTAAAGTTAAAAAAACCTCCATGCTTTTTTTAAAATTTTTTATTTGTGTTTTTTTTATGTTATGTGTAAATATGATATCTAAATTTACAGATGCCTTCAATAAAAGAATAATTGCAAGTCTTAAATTTTTTTCTTCTGTTTAGTATTACATTGTTGAAGTTAATGCTCGTTTGTCACGAAGTTCTGCCTTAGCAAGTAAAGCTACTGGATATCCATTAGCCTTCTTTGCAGCCAAGCTGGCACTTGGAAAATCTTTGCTTGATCTGAAGAATTCTGTAACTTTGACGACTGCTTGCTTTGAGCCAAGTTTGGATTACTGTGTTGTTAAAATTCCTCGCTGGGATTTAGGAAAATTTCCTCATGTTAGCACTAAAGTAAGTATAACGTTTCACTTTTATAGCTTTTATTGAAATTGTAACTTAGTATTATTCATAATTTTAATATAAATCGAAATTTACTAGTATTCTTATCCTGGTACATTTACTGTCTAGGCTTTACTTATTCCAATATTTTTTTTAGAATTGATAAAACTATCTCAAATTAAATTTACATATAATTAATTTATAAAAATTATACATTTTGTTTAACATTAAACAAATCTATATGCTATCTGTGTGAGGTTTATATTATGCTTTTTTTATTCATACTTAGGAAATATGTTCTCTTTCATCTGAATATTGCTCCTTGTTTTGAAAATGTCAGTAATGAAATTCTTTCAGAAAGGCTAATGATAAACATTTTATACAATATAAAACTTTTATGTGTAGTGTAAATTGTATTATTTGCATCCAAAAATGGTATGGTTTTATATAAATAACTATTTGTATCTATGTTTAAACAAGAATTTGTTTATTTAAACTTAACAAGATAATTGTATTTATTCTTACAGTTACAATAAAACTTCAGTATTTTGGAAAATAATTTTTTGTTACTTCAGTCAATAGAAAGAAGTATCCTCTAGATATCAGCTTAATCTTGTTTATTTAAGCATGCCTTACCTTGTTGTAAAATTAATAATTTATTTTCCATTGCATGTTGAGCACATAAATTATATTCTCAGCATTAAGTTGGAACTAATAATCTTAGTAGTGTGCTTGTCTGGTCTTTATTGTTATAAATAAATTGTCTTTAACATCTTTTTAATTATTATTTTATAGATTGGTAGTTCAATGAAAAGTGTTGGAGAAGTTATGGCTATTGGTCGTAAATTTGAAGAAGCTTTCCAAAAAGCGTTAAGAATGGTTGATGAGAACTTTATTGGCTTTGATCCATACTTTAGAAAAGTCAACGAAGAGGTGAGTTGTTGTAAGATGACAGAAACATTACAAATTCTGCCATTAATAGTTTAATCATATGATATAATTGCTTTTAATAATAAAAGGAATGTAAAACTTTTTTTAACTTGTAAGGATACCTATAAAATCACTTTCTAAATGATTCTGTAAATTTTTTTTTTATATTTTTGAAGTTAAATTGATAGTGATAGCTTAATTTCTTTACCTTTCTTTTTTAGGAATTAGAATATCCTACTGACAAACGTATATTCGTTGTTGCTGCCGCTCTAAAGAATAATTATTCTGTGGAGAGACTTCATGAATTAACTAATATAGATTCTTGGTTTTTATATAAAATGAAAAACATTATTGAATACCAAGTTTATTTGGAAACTCTTGGTGAACAAGTAAGTTTCTTGGATTAAGATTTTTTTCTAGCAATTTTTCATTTATATTTAACACAAATTTCTTCTGAGTAAAGTCATTAGCCTTAATTGAATTATTTCAAACTCTTTCAAAATATTAAAACCCTTTTATTGTTATTATTTATTTGGTATAACTCATTGTTATTAGTGTTTATTTCTTAATACATTTTTATTATCATTTATATATAAAAAATACTTAATTTAATGTTAATTTATTATTATTATAAATTTTTTTTTTTTAGGTTCAAGCAAAAGGTGTGACAGTTGTCACTAGTGATGTGATGTTGAAAGCTAAACAACTAGGCTTTTCTGATAAACATATTGCCATGTGTGTAAAAAGGTATGTGAGGGAAATAATATTTATGTTGCTGCTCATACAACTAATAATTTTAATGCTATATCATATTTAGAAATAGAGAAATAATTCATATTCTAACAACCATTTATTTTAAAAAATTTGTTTTGAGATTTATAGTTTAATTAAACATTTGTATTCTTATTTTTCAAAGAGCTACTAGCAATATAATCAATTCAGTAAATCTTAATTTGTTTTAGAATAATGTGAACTTAAGAAATTTTTTTTCATATTAAAAAAAAAATTAAGAATGTGTAGATAAATATTTTAAATTTGTAGATTTTATTTTTCAACAATATATTGTAAGAATCGTTTTCATGTGAAACCCATCAATGTCAAACAATTTTATTTATCATTAAAAAAAAATTCTGATTTTTTTTTTTTTGTTGACAAACCGTAACCAAAAAGCATTTTGTTGGCTATATTTCGAAAAAGTAAATTTTAGAAATGTGTGGTAAATCTAGATTATGTAAAATCTAAAAAGAAAAGATATTATTCAATTAAGTTGACATTACTGGAGTGCAGGTTATTTACATGAATGACAACTGCAGTTTGAAACAGTTTTTTATGCCAAAACAATTTGTGACTCAAAATAGAAGACCTTGATGTTGAAAATTACTTCCTTAATTAACTTAATTAGAAAAAGGAGCACCATCTGGAGTTACCCAGATTGTTCTCATAAAAAAGACATCGGCTCACAATGGGCTGTTGAGCCGTAAATGATGATGAAAAAAAAATTTTTTTCTTTATTTTTTTTTATATGGTTGAAACTACTTATATAATTTTTTCTATATACATAAACAGTTACATTAGATTTAGAGTTTATGTTTAACTGACTAAGCATTGCAAAAAAAAAAGGGAGAGGAATTTTTTTTTTTGCTATTCAAAAAAGAATGTTGTGCATGGAGTTGAAATTTCTGTACAAACTTGCCTAATGCTAAGCACTCAATCAGTTGAACTTAAATTCTATTTCTTTTAGTATTATGATAATAAACGTTTTAGTCTATAGTTTTTATTATTTGTATACTTATCTGCATTTGTTTTATTTTTTTTAGTTCAGAATATAATATCAGAAAGCACAGAGAGAATGCTTTGAGCATCAAACCTTTTGTGAAACAGATTGATACAGTAGCTGCTGAATGGCCTGCCACTATGAACTATTTATATTTAACGTATAATGGTGAATCTCATGATATTGATTTTCCTGGTGAAAGTATTATGGTTTTGGGATCTGGTGTTTATAGAATCGGTAGCTCTGTAGAGTTTGATTGGTGTGCAGTCAATTGTGTTGAGGAACTGAGAAAGGTAACTCAAATCATTGTAAAAAATATTTATATATTAAAATTATTACACATAGTATTAGTTTCCATACATACAGATGTATATATACACATAGTAATGGTATATTCATCATTAGGGTTCTCACCAGTGATTAAAATTTATCGATCCAATAGGGCCTCCTAGGTATTCATTTAGTGGTCCAAAAAATATAATATGGTAGGCAAACTAGGAGAAAAAAAATTAAACTTTACAATTACATAATTTATGTTATGGTTTATATCAAAAATTATTAATTGCCATTTATAACACCTAAAAACTAATTAGGTTCATTACCTTATAATGATTGAAGATTAATATTTATTTAAATTAAGTGAAAAATTAGCTGAAATAATATTTGTAAATAGATTCAACACAGATACTGACATGCTGAGTTATTTGCAATTATATTTTCAGTATAGTTCAGTTTTTTTAATATAGTTTTAATGCCATATCAAAACATTAATTTTACAATAGCAAGCAGAAAAATGAAAAAAAATGAAATTCGATATTCCATAATAAAAAAACGAAAGCTTACATGTATTCTGAAGTGCAGCTGAAAAAGCGATAGATTTCGAGAAAAGAATCTTGGCAACTATTTTATTTCTCTTGCTAATGCAAACAGCACTAAAGTAAAATCTCACAATACTGATAAAAAAAAATTATTTTTGACGCATTCTAACGCAAGACAGTATTAGAATAAACCATTTTAATCAAACATGTTTTTTTTCTTCCTCTAATCTGTATTTTTTTTATCAAATAGATGAATAAGAAAACAATTATGGTAAACTACAATCCTGAAACTGTGAGTACAGATTATGACAAATGTGATAGACTGTATTTTGATGAAATTTCATTTGAGGTTTGTAAAATTTCTTTGTCTCTAAATAGATTTTTCTTAATAACTATATGTTCATAAAAATTCCAACTATACTCATATGTCTTTATTATATAACTATAATTTCTCTATATTTAAAAAAAATTAGTCCAGTTATTGTGAACTGTTTCATAAAATTTTTGCAGAGTGTGCTTTTCACTTTCATAATCTAAAAACTTTTATTTGTAACAGTATAAGAGTGTGCACATTTTTAAGGATAATTTAATGATTTATATTTTCTGTTTCTAAGAATTTTCAAAATTAATAAAAGAAAACCTCACCAGAGTAAAATTATAATTTTTTGTAGCTAAATATACTTATGATTTAAGATTAAAAAAAAGTACCCCAGTTTCATTAAAAAACAATATTTCAAGACATCTTCAATTATTATTTGTAGAAAAAAAGGAAGCATAATTATCTAAGAAACTAATGTATAAATATAATTAAGAAGTCAGCGTGCCATTGAATCAGATATTTTCATTAATCAAATCAACTAAACTGCCATAGAATTTTGATGAGTGAGTCTCTAATATATTTTTTATTAAATTAATTATGATTGTATTTTAAGAATGTCTAATTGATCTATACACAAACAATCTGGGAAGGGCCAGACCAACTCCTTCAGACTTTCTAGGCATATAGCAATGTTTAGTCTTTCAGCGTTAATGCTCATTTTTTTAAAACAATCAGTATCTTGCATCAAACCTTTCTTTAAAATTAAATTAACATTATTAAATTTTTTAAAACTATTTTTTCACATTCATAATATTTGAATACATTTATTTCAATTTTATTAGGTTGTCATGGATATATATAACTTAGAAAATCCAGAAGGTATAATATTAAGCATGGGTGGACAGTCTCCAAACAACATATCTATGGACTTATCACGTCATAATGTAAGTTGTTACACATATTTTTTTATATAGCTAGCCAAATGTCTTATTACATTTGTATAGGTTGTAATATCTGTCTGTGAATAATTTTTACAGGCTAAAATATTGGGTACGTCTCCAGAGTCCATTGATAATGCTGAAAATCGCTTCAAATTTTCAAGAATGTTAGATCAAATTGGTATATCACAGCCCCAGTGGAGAGAATTGACTACCTTGGAGGTAAAATAAAGCATGAGGAATTATTAAATTTTCATATGTTATTTACAGTGTCTTATATCGGGTATCTTATATATATTTCAGGCTTCCAAGGAATTTTGTGATCAAGTTGGATATCCTTGTCTAGTACGACCTTCATACGTTTTGAGTGGTGCTGCGATGAATGTTGCTTATAGTCATGAAGATTTAGAAACATATCTACATGAGGCTTCTGCTATTGGAACAGCTGTTGTAATATCAAAGTTTGTTACTGATGCCAAAGTAAGATATTTGATGATATTTTTAGGCTTAAATTACATTCATTAAGAGACAAAGAAAATTCTGTGCATGAAAAGTAACACTTTTTATAAGAAATAAAATCGTGCATGTATGCGCCAATAACCAAATCAATAGACAAACCATTTAGTTGAACGCTGGTTTCTTATGACATTTATTTTATTTACAGAACTTGCACCTTTAATCCATCATAAAAATATATGATTAATCTCAAGTGTAATATTTGTGAATTTTTAAAAAGTTTAATTTATTAATTAATAACCCTTTCAACTTAATAACCAAGCAAAGTTTAAACATTTTTTTAACCGAATTCTGAACATTTATTTTAATTGAATTACTAATATTTTATAGATTTCTTCAAAACCTTTAAGAACAGCAGAAAAATAAAATTAGTGAAAAATATACATCACAGTGCTAATAAAAAATTATTTACTGAAATTGTACATTTACACACCTTTGACCAAAAAAAGGTTAAAATATATACATATCAAACAAAAATTGTCTATCTTATTTAAAAAATTGTCCAACAGTGTTTCTTTTCTTGGATGATATTTTCCTTGGGATTGTCCTGGTATTATCTTATTTTTGTTTCAAATATAGGACTGATAAATCACCAACCATAATATTTAAAAAATCATGAAATAAAAAAAATAGAAAACTGATTAAAATAAGATTTTTCAAATTCTATATATTTTTTAACGAATGTTTTTTAAATTCTATTAATAAATAGCGACTAATATTACACTTTTTAAAGCCACTAAATTTCTATTAGACTTTCCAAAAACTCTGGTTACTTCTTTTTGGCTTTCCTGTTATGCAAATTTATAGATTACTTTAGGAAACTTATTGATTATTATTACTTGTAGCAAAAAGCATAAAATTTATTCATGTTTTTATACCTTTTCACCTCAATTCATGTATGTTATATAAATTGCAAATATGTAATTATAAAATATTAATAAATAAGATCCTATTAATATCTACATTTGGTGTGACTTTGTAAAAAACAGTATTAAAGACCTTTTTTAAGCTCTAAAATATGACATTTTTAGATATAATCAATATATTAACTATTTAAAATAAATCAATTTGCAAAAAAACTTTTACTTATGTATGTCCAATCTGGAGATGCCTGGGTAGGTACTGTTTTTAGTTATTTGATTTCCTGACAACCTGTTAAAAACTAATAGAAAATGGGTCTCAAAAACCTTTTTCTTTAAAGATTATGAACTTCATAAAATAAACAAAACTAATTGCCTTAAACCAGAATAATATTTGTTTATATTGATAAAAAGTTGTTAAATATTATAATAAAAACAATCACATAATCATTATCAAGGCTTTTAAACATGCAATTGAGAATATTAGGGCAGGTTTAAAAGGTTAAAACTCGACGAGAAATGATCGAATCAGCAAATGTATAGCGTGCAAGAGAAAATAACTATCAGGAGTTGGCCTCTTTTCTTCACCTTTACTGTTAACCTCATTTACTGTAACTCAATCCTTTACTGTTAACCACATTTATGTAAACAAAGCTGCTTTGTTTTTTTCCAGTAGTTTATAATAGTAGATACATTATAAGTGGGAAAGTAGCTTTCCATCGACATTTAAAAATTAATATAGCTGATGGTGAGTCTACTTCTCATGGCCTTATAAAGGGTTATTAGGGCTTATAAATCATGTGAATTTAATCTCTTAAATTGAAAAAATAATAATTTTGAAGTTTTAGCTCAAAATGCATTTCATTTTGTGGTTAAAAAAAATGATTTGTTTTAATGATGAGGTATTAATTTTTAAAGACTTGGGTCTAATCATGCATTTAATAAAACTATGTTTGAAAACAGGAAATTGATGTTGATGCTGTTGCTGACAATGGGCAGTTAATTTGCATGGCTGTTTCTGAACATGTAGAAAATGCTGGTGTCCATTCTGGAGATGCGACTCTAGTTTGTCCACCTCAGGATCTTAATGAAGAGACTTTAGAAAAGATTAGGGACATCTGTTTTTCTATTGGAAGGGCATTAGAAGCTAATGGACCATACAATATACAATTAATTGCTAAGGTAATACAACCAATTTCCTTTCTATATCTATGATAAATTTGTAAAATGTTTTGAAATGTATTCTCTAACTTTTTATGTGAGTAAAATTTCTTTCAAGCAAGTCTGCATTTAACCATCTCTTTATTAGCTTATTGGATATATCTTTTGCTTACTAGAACTAAATTTAATATGTGAATTCAACAATCTTTATTTTAAGCGTTCTTTTTCTTTTTAAATTTCATCAATTGATCAAAGACTTCAATTAATGTAGTTTTTTATTTTAATTTCAACTCTGACTTGAAAATAGTTTTTACGAATTTCCTTGAAATCTCACTTATTGATATAATATTTAACAATTTATATTAATTTCCAAAATTTTTCATTTCTTTTAAATAAAACAAAATATTTTTGAGCAAGATTTTTTTTCTTTTTTGTAAGATTTTCCAAACATTTGATATTATATACAAAATACTATTGAAATATTGCTACTTTGATAATAATGGGTTGAAAAAGGAAAAATTCTTTGAAATTAAATTGCTATAAATTAATATAAGCTTAAAATAGATTATAGCTGAACTACTATTATAATAATTTGTCCAGAATATCCTGGTACGACTTACATGTTAAGTATTCATCTAAATCTTAAATAATCTACATTATACTATAATAACATTTTTCTTGTAAATTTTACATAAAAAATTTTGTATCTCCCATTTTTACTGTCACTAAATTTAATGTTTTCATTATTTTTAAATCTATGCTGTCTTAGAGTAATTATAGTTAGATATATTTATAAAAATTATGCATTATAGGGTTATTGATTATATTATCTTTTTAATAATAAATACTTCATATAAATATTAAAATAATTTTATTGTGCTAACAATCAAATTAAAAATTATAAGTCTGGTTGCAATGTTTTATTTAAAAATATTTCAGTTTCTTTTGCTACAAGGCGTTAAAATGGTTGAAGTGCGAAATGGTTGAAGTGCTATTTTGTTTCAGAGGGGCGTAAAAAATAGTCAAACAATTATTATTGATAACTATGCTTAAATAATTATGGTAATAGAAGGTACTGCTGTTTTTCTGCTTAATGTTTTTTTTAATCCCCTAAACAGATCAGTATCTGTTCTTTTTTGTCTGACATGCACCTTTTCATACTTTTTAAAAGCTTTTGTTTGAATTCTGAATTAAGTTATATTGATATTTTTATTTCAGGATAATCAACTAAAAGTTATTGAATGCAATCTACGAGTGTCACGGTCATTTCCATTTGTATCAAAGACTTTGAATTGTGATTTTATTGCAAAAGCCACTCAAGTTATTATGGGATTAAAACCTGAACCTTTTATTGGTCTTGCTTGTGATCGTGTGGGTGTTAAAGTAAGTTAGTATTATCACCCAAATTTCAGCTTTGCATGGTGTAAAATTTTTTGAAATTTAGCAGTATATGCATTATGTATACAAAAAATAAATATTAACATTTCTTTGCAACAGGTGCCACAGTTTTCATTTTCACGTCTGGATGGAGCTGATGTAACTTTAGGTGTTGAGATGGCTAGTACTGGAGAAGTAGCATGTTTTGGAAACAATGTCTATGAAGCTTATTTGAAATCTCTTATTAGTACTGGTTTCCACATTCCACGACGATCAGTTTTACTTTCTATTGGCAGTTACAGTGTAATTATAAATTAACCTTTTCATATCTATGACTTAATTAGATTAACTTTATGCTACCAGTTTGATTCAGGTTATTTTATTTTAAAAATTGTTAATTCTACTACCTTTGTATAAATCTACTTTTCAAACCCCAAAATTTTACAAAAACTTGGAAGTTTGGCCGGTTGACTTATACACCAGTTATAAAGTCGATATTCGTAGGTCCTGCAATACTGACACATCATAAACATTGATCAATTAAACCCTTTCAAAAACTATTTTTAATGTGTTATGTTTTATTACTTTTGCATTTTTTCTTGTCATATTTTCTTTAGTTATAAACTTTTTTTTATTTGTTTATTTTTTTTAAGCAATACTTTAAATTATATTAAAAAAAGATTTAAGTCTAAGAAAAGTTAAGATAATTTATTTAAGACTTGAGTATTTCAAAGAATATAAGCAATGAAAACTTTTAAAACACACCATAAAGTTACAAATTTAATGATTCCAGATCATCAACTGTGTCAGATTCAATAATGATTGCAGTGTCGCCAATCCCAATCTGCAATAAAATCAATTTTATTCTGCAAAATTCTTATTCCCACACGAAAAAAAAACTTGTTTACCCCCATCCAAAAAATTTTAAATTACAATCTTTTTAAAAGATTTTGCATTAAGATTTAAATCATCATTTTGCTACATGTCAAATGAGATAAAATAGACTTGATTAACTCGTTGCCTCGCAGCATTTATTAATGCATCTTTAGGGGACAAATGTATCATATCCAGAGGGAACAACGTGAAATATTTTTAACAAAAGAAAGTTAAGTAGACTTTATAATTTTTTTTCATATTTATTAACTTTAGAAATTTTTATATTTTGGTTTTTCATTGGTTGACTTATACATCCAACATACCAGAAATTAGTTATCTCAAAATCAGAATCTCGAAAACAGAAGCTCGACTTATATATCCGTCTGACTTATGCAGTACCTTTTTCATTAATTCCTGTAGGATTATTGTCATGCTATTATGTTAAATTCTCTTTAATTTTTATCTAATAAATATAATCATTAAATGTTTTCTTAGAACAATACTTGTTATTCTTTAAATAAATTCCGACCTCATAATGAATGATAATTAATAAGACATAAATACTCTTAATAACATTTGGGGACTAAGTTTCTCATGATGTGAGATATTTCAGAATAGTTCTTTGAGATTTCTTTTGCCAAATAATTTAAGTTACTCAAATTTTGCTTCATGGACAATAAGCTTGATTTTTATAAATAGTAAAATAATTGTTTTCAACCTTTGAACAGTATTGTTTTACTGACACTCTTTAATAAAAATTTGATTTGGTGGTTTTGTATTTTTCACAGCCTATTTTGAGTAACATTCTTTTTTTAAAATGATCAATCTTATTAAAAAGAACTTATTAAATGAAAAATATATTTTTTTCATCAAACATACATATTTAAAAAGAATCAAATAAATGAATCCAGAATGGACTTTAAAAAATACTGTCTTTTGAAAAAATTGCATGACAGCTTTCATAAATAAAAATAATTGGATTCAATGATCGTCTCTTATCAAAGTCTCTTAATATTCCAAAAAATGCAAAACCTTAGAACCAATAATAATTTTAATTTTCCCTAATAATTTTTAATAATTACAATCCTCCATTATAGCTATTAAGCTTAAAATCACTTCCCTTATAAAGTAAGTGTATCTAATATAGGTAGGAAATGTGCAGATAAATTTTTTTTATTTTTTACTTAATATCTATTTATAATTACCATGCCCCAAATCAAAATTGAGATGTCTGAATAATTTTTGATCAACAATCTTTTGTTTACAATATATATTTGTAATAATATACAACAGTTATTAATGTGCTAACATGGTATTTTAAGGTTGATTCAAAATATGCTGATTGTTTTGTGCAGACAATATTTTAAGTTCAAAACATACTTTCTCTCAATAAACATTTTTTTTCTTCAAAAAAATTAAAATTCCTTAAGCTAAAATTCTCATTGGTAAAGAGGTCAAATATTTAGTCCCTTAATATGATTTAACTTCATTCATATTCTGTTATAGCTTCAGAACTATGTATACAAATTAAATTTTGCACCTAATTTCAAATTTTGATCGTTCTATACAGCATATAACTTTTTAAAATTATTTATCTTTTTAAATTTAATAATGCCAATAAGTTTTTAAATTTCAAGATGCAAATTTTTTTTTAAATAATTTTTAACGAAAATTCAAAAATATATTCAGAATCTTTCAAATAATTTTCGAGAAATAGAAATTAGAAAATAAGACTTGTTTTAAATTTCATTACTCAAACTCTATAGAAGATTTAAAATTTTGGATTTTGTCATTTTAAAAAAAGTTTATGAAAAAATTTGTGTACCTTATATTTAAGAAAATTTCTTTTACCATTATAATAAATAATAAAATTGAACAAAAATTATATTTTGCATGAAATTACTTGCAAAGAAAGGAGTTTTACTATTGAGGGCAAAATTGTTTTGATTTGCATTTTTAGTTCAGGAGATATAACAATACATGCAAAAACTTGAATTAAAATTAGTTGGTCCAGATTTTTAAACCACTCTTCTGACTAAAATATTGAGACCAATAAACAAGGTGATTCTAATAAACCATTAAGAATATTTATCTATGTCTATTCTATCTGTTGTATTATTATATTGTTGATATTAAAACTATGTAAATTCTGTTGAATAAATATACTTTACCTTTATATTTTTCTTTAAATGAAACCTTTGATTTATACTAAAACATTAGTAATCATTTTATTAACTAAAATTTTAGTTTATCTGTCAATTTTATTAAACCTTTTGTCTGTTTTAGCATAAAGAAGAATTACTACCATATGTAAAAATACTTCAGAGTATGTCTCTAAAACTTTATGCTAGCACTGGAACTGCAGACTATTATTCAACTAAAGGAATTTCTGTAAGTTTAACTATTTTTTAATGCTATTATTAATTATGATATATTACAATTTTATAAACAATCGAAGGATATTTTCATGTCAGTTTATTTATTATAGATGCATTGCTATTTTGTTTTATCAATTTTAATCATGGACCTACAAAGTTCTGGTATTTACTGAAAAAATTTTTTTTTTCTCATTTCATTTTTGCTTAGACTTATCTTAAAAACATAAATTTTATTAATCAGTCTTTAAGAATTTTTTTTTAAGTGTTAAAAAAAATATATTAGAAACATTTATTAAGGGCTGGGCTGTAAAAGTTTTTTTTATTTTGTAGAATAATTTTAAAAGTACTTGCCCAACAGGTGGAGTAATTTATAATTTTGAGTCAAATTCCAAAAAGTGTGCTTAAGGTTGCTTAACATATATTACTTGATATTTAATATTGATATTTTAAATTAAAACAAATAAATACCTAACTGTTTTAAATAACATATACTGTTTTAACGGTTATTTATGTACAAAGGAGTATTTTTTAATTTTTGAACAAATACAAGACTTAGAATTATTTTTTTCATGACTAATAATTTACTAAAACTGATGAGTCCATATAAATGTTTCTAAATTTTCTTTCTTGTCAAAGATTGATATATTTATTAAAAAACTGTTTAATGATACAGTTTAGCTTTGAGCTAACTTTATTTTTAAAAAATTTTTCATTTCTCCTAGAAATAAGTTAAAAAACTTCTGATTTTAAGTATATATTTTTTTCTTTTATAGATTGAAGCAGTTGATTGGCCATATGATAACAAAAGAGATTGCAGGAGCAACTCTAAGTGTATCATCGATTATCTTGCTCAAAAGGAATTTGATTTTGTTATCAATCTTCCCATGCACAGTGGTGGATATACTCGTGCATCTCATGGATATCAGACCAGAAGGATGGCTGTGAATTATGCTATTCCGTTAATTACAGATATAAAGTGTGCCAAACTCCTTATTACAGTAAGCAATATTGTATTTAAAGATCTGTATATGTATAATAATTGCTATTTTTTTAACAAAAAAAAATGGAATACAATGAGCGATGAATTGCTTTTTAAACCTTGTTTACATATATTTATACACCAGGTTATACAGGGTGCATAGCATTTTTAAAAAGTGTTTAAAGGTGCTTATTTTCGTTTTGTAAGAGCCCTTAAAGGTGCTTATTTTCGTTTTCAAAAGCCCTTAAAGGTGCTTTTTTCATTGGGTGTTTTTAAAAAGTGCTTAATTTTCCCTTTTCGAAAGTGAGATTTTTTTTCTTTC